>NC_063161.1:51168483-51320337 GCF_023159225.1 Perognathus longimembris pacificus
TGACCCTGAGAAGATTGTACTAGGTGGGCGGGGATTGGGGACTAAATAGAGTGGCAAAGGGATGGAGGGGTGATGAGGGTGGCGAGGGGAGGCGGGGGGGCTTGGTCCCAGACTGTGTGTATCAGCCTCCCTACATTTGTACTGTGTTAGGGCCAGCATTTCTGCAGTAGCAAGATGTGCCGACCCGTTTTGGGAAAAGAGGAAATATGCAAAGTGCAGGTATCCTCCGACTGGAGAGTGCTTCCTTCGTGCTCCTGAACATGGCAGGTGTGCGCTGCCAGGCACCTCAGCGTGGAACAGATCTCTGCCCTTATGCTCTAGTGCATGCTGCCCGTTCTCCTCGGTGGTGTGGAATGAAGTGTTTTCTTCCACTGTCCTCAGTGTAGAACGTGTTCCTACTACAGTTGACCTCAGCCTGAAACCCGTGTCTTCCAGTCATTCTAATTGTCAAGTCCTGGCTGGCACTGCCTGCAATCCCTGTCCTTCTGCTGACTTCAGCACAGAGTGCACCTCGTGTATCTCTCCTTAGTCCTGAACGCCTCTGGCCCTGGTCTCCAGGGAAGAGAGTTCATCTATTCGGAGTGTCGTGAGCGTTGAAGGCACCCGATGTACCTCTCGTCAGGAAGGTAAATGTCCGGCGGAGCCTCCTCTCTCAAGTATTCACCGTGTCTCCTCCTGCTCTGCAAGCAATACAGAAGTATCCCTGCCCTTCTGCGCATGTAGTGTACCTGCTCCAGCTCGCCTGAGCAAGGTGAGTCTCACTTTGCTTCTTTTTCTTCAGCATGCAATCTAATTTGTCCCCCCCGGTTGTGCCTGACTCAGGTCTCTTCCATTTCAGAACAAGCGATTGATCTTGGCAGTCCGCCTTCTCGGTGGTGGGATTGGCCCTCTCAAGCTCCTGGGCAGGATTTCTGTCTAACCGCCCCTGGCCCGGGATGAAGTCCTCGAGCAACAGAGCTATGTAGCACAGCGTGGGTCTCCTGGCGCCTTCTGCAACCTAGAAGGGCTATCCCTGATGTCCCCTCAGTCTGACAGGAATCCAAATGCTCATCCCCTTCCCTGAGAGGGATGTTGATTTGTTATCTTGGAATAGTCTCTCAGATGCGTTGGGATGCACTGAGATGTAGGTGTTAACCTTGGGTTCTCTATGATGTACCAACTCGCCTTTCTCCCACAGTTCCTTGCTCAGATGGAATAATGCTTTTCCTAGCTCCACAACGTGGCCTGCAATCTTCTGAGGCTGTGTTGGGGAGGGAAAGTGATCCTCTCAGCACGGACTGAGTTTTAGGCCTGGATTGTTGGAAAGGCAAGCATGTGCTTGAGCAACGTGTAGCCTGAAATCTGTGTCTTCCACTTGTGCTTGTCTCGCCATGCATTTGCTCAAGCAGTTCTTGGCAAGCAATGTTTGCATTGCAGCTGTCCCAGCTATTGTGGCTTTATGTAGCTGGGATCCCTCTTGTCAGGATGTCAGCGCGGCCTGTGTTCCAGGCCGTTCCTGTTGTCGAGGCAAGTGTGTGTTGTTCACCATGGAGTATGGCCCATAGCGTGCTCCTAGAGCTGGAGTAGGCCAACTGCAGCTCTGCTGGGCTTGTATGTTGTGGAGCTGCTCCGGGAAAGTACAGAGTGGGTGTTTGAAACTGTGTAGTGAGGGTCTTCCCCTCCCGAGATGTATGTTACACCTCCTTCACTAACAATACAATGTATGTCCCTGTGTTCAGTCAGTGAGCAAAGTGTATTTCTCAGCCTCAGGAAGCATGTAATGCACCTGGTGCAGTCCACTGGAGAAGATGGAGTTAAGGATGTGAGGCCCCCAGTGTTTCCTGCCTCTAATGGCAGCTTCTCAGGAAGGTAGGGCCCGCTGATCTAGGTTTTGACAGCTGGTGCCAGAATGCTGAGGGAGTTTCATCTGCAGTTTCCCATGTAGGAGCTGGAATTGGAGCTGGCTCAAGGGGTAGAGTGCTAGCCTTGAGGGAAACACCTCAGGGACAGCGCCCATGCCCTGAGTTCAAGTGGCAGGACTGACACCGACAACCAACCCAAAGGCAAACCTGAAGCAAAGCACGGATGGAGTAAGAATCAAGCATATCTACAAGCTGTGCCTCTTAAATATTGGCGGCTCTCCTTTTAAGAGATGAGGCCTTCACTAGCTGGCTTCGCCAATCAATATGGCAAAACCTTCTGGTCGTTAGACAGACAGGAATAGGACTGTTGCATTTCCTTTTTGCATGAGATGCACAGGCTGCAAGTGTCGTGCATCTGTTTCAGCTGTCCAAAGAAGGTAGCTTTCGGGTGAAGGCTGGTACAGACAGCCTGGAGGCAAGAGGATTCTTCCCTGGTCAGCACTGAAGGTCAACTCAGGTTTTCATGCCCACAGAGTGATGTCTCATGTTCTACGAAGCCAGGACTTCTCCAGTCCTCACCTCCCACTAACCCAACTCAGGAAGCCATTGATCGGGTGATGCCCCTGTAGGCATTAATCGTTTGTGATTGTCTTTTGTGACCCTGAGAAGATTGTACTAGGTGGGCGGGGATTGGGGACTAAATAGAGTGGCAAAGGGATGGAGGGGAGATGAGGGTGGCGAGGGGAGGCGGGGGGGCTTGGTCCCAGACTGTGTGTATCAGCCTCCCTACATTTGTACTGTGTTAGGGCCAGCATTTCTGCAGTAGCAAGATGTGCCGACCCGTTTTGGGAAAAGACGAAGTATGCAAAGTGCAGGTATCCTCCGACTGGAGAGTGCTTCCTTCGTGCTCCTGAACATGGCAGGTGTGTGCTGCCAGGCACCTCAGCGTGGAACAGATCTCTGCCCTTATGCTCTAGTGCATGCTGCCCGTTCTCCTCGGTGGTGTGGAATGAAGTGTTTTCTTCCACTGTCCTCAGTGTAGAACGTGTTCCTACTACAGTTGACCTCAGCCTGAAACCCGTGTCTTCCAGTCATTCTAATTGTCAAGTCCTGGCTGGCACTGCCTGCAATCCCTGTCCTTCTGCTGACTTCAGCACAGAGTGCACCTCGTGTATCTCTCCTTAGTCCTGAACGCCTCTGGCCCTGGTCTCCAGGGAAGAGAGTTCATCTATTCGGAGTGTCGTGAGCGTTGAAGGCACCCGATGTACCTCTCGTCAGGAAGGTAAATGTCCGGCGGAGCCTCCTCTCTCAAGTATTCACCGTGTCTCCTCCTGCTCTGCAAGCAATACAGAAGTATCCCTGCCCTTCTGCGCATGTAGTGTACCTGCTCCAGCTCGCCTGAGCAAGGTGAGTCTCACTTTGCTTCTTTTTCTTCAGCATGCAATCTAATTTGTCCCCCCCGGTTGTGCCTGACTCAGGTCTCTTCCATTTCAGAACAAGCGATTGATCTTGGCAGTCCGCCTTCTCGGTGGTGGGATTGGCCCTCTCAAGCTCCTGGGCAGGATTTCTGTCTAACCGCCCCTGGCCCGGGATGAAGTCCTCGAGCAACAGAGCTATGTAGCACAGCGTGGGTCTCCTGGCGCCTTCTGCAACCTAGAAGGGCTATCCCTGATGTCCCCTCAGTCTGACAGGAATCCAAATGCTCATCCCCTTCCCTGAGAGGGATGTTGATTTGTTATCTTGGAATAGTCTCTCAGATGCGTTGGGATGCACTGAGATGTAGGTGTTAACCTTGGGTTGTCTATGATGTACCAACTCGCCTTTCTCCCACAGTTCCTTGCTCAGATGGAATAATGCTTTTCCTAGCTCCACAACGTGGCCTGCAATCTTCTGAGGCTGTGTTGGGGAGGGAAAGTGATCCTCTCAGCACGGACTGAGTTTTAGGCCTGGATTGTTGGAAAGGCAAGCATGTGCTTGAGCAACGTGTAGCCTGAAATCTGTGTCTTCCACTTGTGCTTGTCTCGCCATGCATTTGCTCAAGCAGTTCTTGGCAAGCAATGTTTGCATTGCAGCTGTCCCAGCTATTGTGGCTTTATGTAGCTGGGATCCCTCTTGTCAGGATGTCAGCGCGGCCTGTGTTCCAGGCCGTTCCTGTTGTCGAGGCAAGTGTGTGTTGTTCACCATGGAGTATGGCCCATAGCGTGCTCCTAGAGCTGGAGTAGGCCAACTGCAGCTCTGCTGGGCTTGTATGTTGTGGAGCTGCTCCGGGAAAGTACAGAGTGGGTGTTTGAAACTGTGTAGTGAGGGTCTTCCCCTCCCGAGATGTATGTTACACCTCCTTCACTAACAATACAATGTATGTCCCTGTGTTCAGTCAGTGAGCAAAGTGTATTTCTCAGCCTCAGGAAGCATGTAATGCACCTGGTGCAGTCCACTGGAGAAGATGGAGTTAATGATGTGAGGCCCCCAGTGTTTCCTGCCTCTAATGGCAGCTTCTCAGGAAGGTAGGGCCCGCTGATCTAGGTTTTGACAGCTGGTGCCAGAATGCTGAGGGAGTTTCATCTGCAGTTTCCCATGTAGGAGCTGGAATTGGAGCTGGCTCAAGGGGTAGAGTGCTAGCCTTGAGGGAAACACCTCAGGGACAGCGCCCATGCCCTGAGTTCAAGTGGCAGGACTGACACCGACAACCAACCCAAAGGCAAACCTGAAGCAAAGCACGGATGGAGTAAGAATCAAGCATATCTACAAGCTGTGCCTCTTAAATATTGGCGGCTCTCCTTTTAAGAGATGAGGTCTTCACTAGCTGGCTTCGCCAATCAATATGGCAAAACCTTCTGGTCGTTAGACAGACAGGAATAGGACTGTTGCATTTCCTTTTTGCATGAGATGCACAGGCTGCAAGTGTCGTGCATCTGTTTCAGCTGTCCAAAGAAGGTAGCTTTCGGGTGAAGGCTGGTACAGACACCCTGGAGGCAAGAGGATTCTTCCCTGGTCAGCACTGAAGGTCAACTCAGGTTTTCATGCCCACAGAGTGATGTCTCATGTTCTACGAAGCCAGGACTTCTCCAGTCCTCACCTCCCACTAACCCAACTCAGGAAGCCATTGATCGGGTGATGCCCCTGTAGGCATTAATCGTTTGTGATTGTCTTTTGTGACCCTGAGAAGATTGTACTAGGTGGGCGGGGATTGGGGACTAAATAGAGTGGCAAAGGGATGGAGGGGTGATGAGGGTGGCGAGGGGAGGCGGGGGGGCTTGGTCCCAGACTGTGTGTATCAGCCTCCCTACATTTGTACTGTGTTAGGGCCAGCATTTCTGCAGTAGCAAGATGTGCCGACCCGTTTTGGGAAAAGACGAAGTATGCAAAGTGCAGGTATCCTCCGACTGGAGAGTGCTTCCTTCGTGCTCCTGAACATGGCAGGTGTGTGCTGCCAGGCACCTCAGCGTGGAACAGATCTCTGCCCTTATGCTCTAGTGCATGCTGCCCGTTCTCCTCGGTGGTGTGGAATGAAGTGTTTTCTTCCACTGTCCTCAGTGTAGAACGTGTTCCTACTACAGTTGACCTCAGCCTGAAACCCGTGTCTTCCAGTCATTCTAATTGTCAAGTCCTGGCTGGCACTGCCTGCAATCCCTGTCCTTCTGCTGACTTCAGCACAGAGTGCACCTCGTGTATCTCTCCTTAGTCCTGAACGCCTCTGGCCCTGGTCTCCAGGGAAGAGAGTTCATCTATTCGGAGTGTCGTGAGCGTTGAAGGCACCCGATGTACCTCTCGTCAGGAAGGTAAATGTCCGGCGGAGCCTCCTCTCTCAAGTATTCACCGTGTCTCCTCCTGCTCTGCAAGCAATACAGAAGTATCCCTGCCCTTCTGCGCATGTAGTGTACCTGCTCCAGCTCGCCTGAGCAAGGTGAGTCTCACTTTGCTTCTTTTTCTTCAGCATGCAATCTAATTTGTCCCCCCCGGTTGTGCCTGACTCAGGTCTCTTCCATTTCAGAACAAGCGATTGATCTTGGCAGTCCGCCTTCTCGGTGGTGGGATTGGCCCTCTCAAGCTCCTGGGCAGGATTTCTGTCTAACCGCCCCTGGCCCAGGATGAAGTCCTCGAGCAACAGAGCTATGTAGCACAGCGTGGGTCTCCTGGCGCCTTCTGCAACCTAGAAGGGCTATCCCTGATGTCCCCTCAGTCTGACAGGAATCCAAATGCTCATCCCCTTCCCTGAGAGGGATGTTGATTTGTTATCTTGGAATAGTCTCTCAGATGCGTTGGGATGCACTGAGATGTAGGTGTTAACCTTGGGTTCTCTATGATGTACCAACTCGCCTTTCTCCCACAGTTCCTTGCTCAGATGGAATAATGCTTTTCGTAGCTCCACAACGTGGCCTGCAATCTTCTGAGGCTGTGTTGGGGAGGGAAAGTGATCCTCTCAGCACGGACTGAGTTTTAGGCCTGGATTGTTGGAAAGGCAAGCATGTGCTTGAGCAACGTGTAGCCTGAAATCTGTGTCTTCCACTTGTGCTTGTCTCGCCATGCATTTGCTCAAGCAGTTCTTGGCAAGCAATGTTTGCATTGCAGCTGTCCCAGCTATTGTGGCTTTATGTAGCTGGGATCCCTCTTGTCAGGATGTCAGCGCGGCCTGTGTTCCAGGCCGTTCCTGTTGTCGAGGCAAGTGTGTGTTGTTCACCATGGAGTATGGCCCATAGCGTGCTCCTAGAGCTGGAGTAGGGCAACTGCAGCTCTGCTGGGCTTGTATGTTGTGGAGCTGCTCCGGGAAAGTACAGAGTGGGTGTTTGAAACTGTGTAGTGAGGGTCTTCCCCTCCCGAGATGTA
This sequence comes from Perognathus longimembris pacificus, assembly GCF_023159225.1. Classification (NCBI taxonomy): domain Eukaryota; kingdom Metazoa; phylum Chordata; class Mammalia; order Rodentia; family Heteromyidae; genus Perognathus; species Perognathus longimembris. Next base: position 51,175,149 of record NC_063161.1, read on the forward strand.
TGTTACACCTCCTTCACTAACAATACAATGTATGTCCCTGCGTTCAGTCAGTGAGCAAAGTGTATTTCTCAGCCTCAGGAAGCATGTAATGCACCTGGTGCAGTCCACTGGAGAAGATGGAGTTAAGGATGTGAGGCCCCCAGTGTTTCCTGCCTCTAATGGCAGCTTCTCAGGAAGGTAGGGCCCGCTGATCTAGGTTTTGACAGCTGGTGCCAGAATGCTGAGGGAGTTTCATCTGCAGTTTCCCATGTAGGAGCTGGAATTGGAGCTGGCTCAAGGGGTAGAGTGCTAGCCTTGAGGGAAACACCTCAGGGACAGCGCCCATGCCCTGAGTTCAAGTGGCAGGACTGACACCGACAACCAACCCAAAGGCAAACCTGAAGCAAAGCACGGATGGAGTAAGAATCAAGCATATCTACAAGCTGTGCCTCTTAAATATTGGCGGCTCTCCTTTTAAGAGATGAGGTCTTCACTAGCTGGCTTCGCCAATCAATATGGCAAAACCTTCTGGTCGTTAGACAGACAGGAATAGGACTGTTGCATTTCCTTTTTGCATGAGATGCACAGGCTGCAAGTGTCGTGCATCTGTTTCAGCTGTCCAAAGAAGGTAGCTTTCGGGTGAAGGCTGGTACAGACACCCTGGAGGCAAGAGGATTCTTCCCTGGTCAGCACTGAAGGTCAACTCAGGTTTTCATGCCCACAGAGTGATGTCTCATGTTCTACGAAGCCAGGACTTCTCCAGTCCTCACCTCCCACTAACCCAACTCAGGAAGCCATTGATCGGGTGATGCCCCTGTAGGCATTAATCGTTTGTGATTGTCTTTTGTGACCCTGAGAAGATTGTACTAGGTGGGCGGGGATTGGGGACTAAATAGAGTGGCAAAGGGATGGAGGGGTGATGAGGGTGGCGAGGGGAGGCGGGGGGGCTTGGTCCCAGACTGTGTGTATCAGCCTCCCTACATTTGTACTGTGTTAGGGCCAGCATTTCTGCAGTAGCAAGATGTGCCGACCCGTTTTGGGAAAAGACGAAGTATGCAAAGTGCAGGTATCCTCCGACTGGAGAGTGCTTCCTTCGTGCTCCTGAACATGGCAGGTGTGTGCTGCCAGGCACCTCAGCGTGGAACAGATCTCTGCCCTTATGCTCTAGTGCATGCTGCCCGTTCTCCTCGGTGGTGTGGAATGAAGTGTTTTCTTCCACTGTCCTCAGTGTAGAACGTGTTCCTACTACAGTTGACCTCAGCCTGAAACCCGTCTTCCAGTCATTCTAATTGTCAAGTCCTGGCTGGCACTGCCTGCAATCCCTGTCCTTCTGCTGACTTCAGCACAGAGTGCACCTCGTGTATCTCTCCTTAGTCCTGAACGCCTCTGGCCCTGGTCTCCAGGGAAGAGAGTTCATCTATTCGGAGTGTCGTGAGCGTTGAAGGCACCCGATGTACCTCTCGTCAGGAAGGTAAATGTCCGGCGGAGCCTCCTCTCTCAAGTATTCACCGTGTCTCCTCCTGCTCTGCAAGCAATACAGAAGTATCCCTGCCCTTCTGCGCATGTAGTGTACCTGCTCCAGCTCGCCTGAGCAAGGTGAGTCTCACTTTGCTTCTTTTTCTTCAGCATGCAATCTAATTTGTCCCCCCCGGTTGTGCCTGACTCAGGTCTCTTCCATTTCAGAACAAGCGATTGATCTTGGCAGTCCGCCTTCTCGGTGGTGGGATTGGCCCTCTCAAGCTCCTGGGCAGGATTTCTGTCTAACCGCCCCTGGCCCGGGATGAAGTCCTCGAGCAACAGAGCTATGTAGCACAGCGTGGGTCTCCTGGCGCCTTCTGCAACCTAGAAGGGCTATCCCTGATGTCCCCTCAGTCTGACAGGAATCCAAATGCTCATCCCCTTCCCTGAGAGGGATGTTGATTTGTTATCTTGGAATAGTCTCTCAGATGCGTTGGGATGCACTGAGATGTAGGTGTTAACCTTGGGTTCTCTATGATGTACCAACTCGCCTTTCTCCCACAGTTCCTTGCTCAGATGGAATAATGCTTTTCGTAGCTCCACAACGTGGCCTGCAATCTTCTGAGGCTGTGTTGGGGAGGGAAAGTGATCCTCTCAGCACGGACTGAGTTTTAGGCCTGGATTGTTGGAAAGGCAAGCATGTGCTTGAGCAACGTGTAGCCTGAAATCTGTGTCTTCCACTTGTGCTTGTCTCGCCATGCATTTGCTCAAGCAGTTCTTGGCAAGCAATGTTTGCATTGCAGCTGTCCCAGCTATTGTGGCTTTATGTAGCTGGGATCCCTCTTGTCAGGATGTCAGCGCGGCCTGTGTTCCAGGCCGTTCCTGTTGTCGAGGCAAGTGTGTGTTGTTCACCATGGAGTATGGCCCATAGCGTGCTCCTAGAGCTGGAGTAGGGCAACTGCAGCTCTGCTGGGCTTGTATGTTGTGGAGCTGCTCCGGGAAAGTACAGAGTGGGTGTTTGAAACTGTGTAGTGAGGGTCTTCCCCTCCCGAGATGTATGTTACACCTCCTTCACTAACAATACAATGTATGTCCCTGTGTTCAGTCAGTGAGCAAAGTGTATTTCTCAGCCTCAGGAAGCATGTAATGCACCTGGTGCAGTCCACTGGAGAAGATGGAGTTAAGGATGTGAGGCCCCCAGTGTTTCCTGCCTCTAATGGCAGCTTCTCAGGAAGGTAGGGCCCGCTGATCTAGGTTTTGACAGCTGGTGCCAGAATGCTGAGGGAGTTTCATCTGCAGTTTCCCATGTAGGAGCTGGAATTGGAGCTGGCTCAAGGGGTAGAGTGCTAGCCTTGAGGGAAACACCTCAGGGACAGCGCCCATGCCCTGAGTTCAAGTGGCAGGACTGACACCGACAACCAACCCAAAGGCAAACCTGAAGCAAAGCACGGATGGAGTAAGAATCAAGCATATCTACAAGCTGTGCCTCTTAAATATTGGCGGCTCTCCTTTTAAGAGATGAGGTCTTCACTAGCTGGCTTCGCCAATCAATATGGCAAAACCTTCTGGTCGTTAGACAGACAGGAATAGGACTGTTGCATTTCCTTTTTGCATGAGATGCACAGGCTGCAAGTGTCGTGCATCTGTTTCAGCTGTCCAAAGAAGGTAGCTTTCGGGTGAAGGCTGGTACAGACACCCTGGAGGCAAGAGGATTCTTCCCTGGTCAGCACTGAAGGTCAACTCAGGTTTTCATGCCCACAGAGTGATGTCTCATGTTCTACGAAGCCAGGACTTCTCCAGTCCTCACCTCCCACTAACCCAACTCAGGAAGCCATTGATCGGGTGATGCCCCTGTAGGCATTAATCGTTTGTGATTGTCTTTTGTGACCCTGAGAAGATTGTACTAGGTGGGCGGGGATTGGGGACTAAATAGAGTGGCAAAGGGATGGAGGGGTGATGAGGGTGGCGAGGGGAGGCGGAGGGGCTTGGTCCCAGACTGTGTGTATCAGCCTCCCTACATTTGTACTGTGTTAGGGCCAGCATTTCTGCAGTAGCAAGATGTGCCGACCCGTTTTGGGAAAAGACGAAGTATGCAAAGTGCAGGTATCCTCCGACTGGAGAGTGCTTCCTTCGTGCTCCTGAACATGGCAGGTGTGTGCTGCCAGGCACCTCAGCGTGGAACAGATCTCTGCCCTTATGCTCTAGTGCATGCTGCCCGTTCTCCTCGGTGGTGTGGAATGAAGTGTTTTCTTCCACTGTCCTCAGTGTAGAACGTGTTCCTACTACAGTTGACCTCAGCCTGAAACCCGTGTCTTCCAGTCATTCTAATTGTCAAGTCCTGGCTGGCACTGCCTGCAATCCCTGTCCTTCTGCTGACTTCAGCACAGAGTGCACCTCGTGTATCTCTCCTTAGTCCTGAACGCCTCTGGCCCTGGTCTCCAGGGAAGAGAGTTCATCTATTCGGAGTGTCGTGAGCGTTGAAGGCACCCGATGTACCTCTCGTCAGGAAGGTAAATGTCCGGCGGAGCCTCCTCTCTCAAGTATTCACCGTGTCTCCTCCTGCTCTGCAAGCAATACAGAAGTATCCCTGCCCTTCTGCGCATGTAGTGTACCTGCTCCAGCTCGCCTGAGCAAGGTGAGTCTCACTTTGCTTCTTTTTCTTCAGCATGCAATCTAATTTGTCCCCCCCGGTTGTGCCTGACTCAGGTCTCTTCCATTTCAGAACAAGCGATTGATCTTGGCAGTCCGCCTTCTCGGTGGTGGGATTGGCCCTCTCAAGCTCCTGGGCAGGATTTCTGTCTAACCGCTCCTGGCCCGGGATGAAGTCCTCGAGCAACAGAGCTATGTAGCACAGCGTGGGTCTCCTGGCGCCTTCTGCAACCTAGAAGGGCTATCCCTGATGTCCCCTCAGTCTGACAGGAATCCAAATGCTCATCCCCTTCCCTGAGAGGGATGTTGATTTGTTATCTTGGAATAGTCTCTCAGATGCGTTGGGATGCACTGAGATGTAGGTGTTAACCTTGGGTTCTCTATGATGTACCAACTCGCCTTTCTCCCACAGTTCCTTGCTCAGATGGAATAATGCTTTTCGTAGCTCCACAACGTGGCCTGCAATCTTCTGAGGCTGTGTTGGGGAGGGAAAGTGATCCTCTCAGCACGGACTGAGTTTTAGGCCTGGATTGTTGGAAAGGCAAGCATGTGCTTGAGCAACGTGTAGCCTGAAATCTGTGTCTTCCACTTGTGCTTGTCTCGCCATGCATTTGCTCAAGCAGTTCTTGGCAAGCAATGTTTGCATTGCAGCTGTCCCAGCTATTGTGGCTTTATGTAGCTGGGATCCCTCTTGTCAGGATGTCAGCGCGGCCTGTGTTCCAGGCCGTTCCTGTTGTCGAGGCAAGTGTGTGTTGTTCACCATGGAGTATGGCCCATAGCGTGCTCCTAGAGCTGGAGTAGGCCAACTGCAGCTCTGCTGGGCTTGTATGTTGTGGAGCTGCTCCGGGAAAGTACAGAGTGGGTGTTTGAAACTGTGTAGTGAGGGTCTTCCCCTCCCGAGATGTATGTTACACCTCCTTCACTAACAATACAATGTATGTCCCTGTGTTCAGTCAGTGAGCAAAGTGTATTTCTCAGCCTCAGGAAGCATGTAATGCACCTGGTGCAGTCCACTGGAGAAGATGGAGTTAAGGATGTGAGGCCCCCAGTGTTTCCTGCCTCTAATGGCAGCTTCTCAGGAAGGTAGGGCCCGCTGATCTAGGTTTTGACAGCTGGTGCCAGAATGCTGAGGGAGTTTCATCTGCAGTTTCCCATGTAGGAGCTGGAATTGGAGCTGGCTCAAGGGGTAGAGTGCTAGCCTTGAGGGAAACACCTCAGGGACAGCGCCCATGCCCTGAGTTCAAGTGGCAGGACTGACACCGACAACCAACCCAAAGGCAAACCTGAAGCAAAGCACGGATGGAGTAAGAATCAAGCATATCTACAAGCTGTGCCTCTTAAATATTGGCGGCTCTCCTTTTAAGAGATGAGGTCTTCACTAGCTGGCTTCGCCAATCAATATGGCAAAACCTTCTGGTCGTTAGACAGACAGGAATAGGACTGTTGCATTTCCTTTTTGCATGAGATGCACAGGCTGCAAGTGTCGTGCATCTGTTTCAGCTGTCCAAAGAAGGTAGCTTTCGGGTGAAGGCTGGTACAGACACCCTGGAGGCAAGAGGATTCTTCCCTGGTCAGCACTGAAGGTCAACTCAGGTTTTCATGCCCACAGAGTGATGTCTCATGTTCTACGAAGCCAGGACTTCTCCAGTCCTCACCTCCCACTAACCCAACTCAGGAAGCCATTGATCGGGTGATGCCCCTGTAGGCATTAATCGTTTGTGATTGTCTTTTGTGACCCTGAGAAGATTGTACTAGGTGGGCGGGGATTGGGGACTAAATAGAGTGGCAAAGGGATGGAGGGGTGATGAGGGTGGCGAGGGGAGGCGGGGGGGCTTGGTCCCAGACTGTGTGTATCAGCCTCCCTACATTTGTACTGTGTTAGGGCCAGCATTTCTGCAGTAGCAAGATGTGCCGACCCGTTTTGGGAAAAGACGAAGTATGCAAAGTGCAGGTATCCTCCGACTGGAGAGTGCTTCCTTCGTGCTCCTGAACATGGCAGGTGTGTGCTGCCAGGCACCTCAGCGTGGAACAGATCTCTGCCCTTATGCTCTAGTGCATGCTGCCCGTTCTCCTCGGTGGTGTGGAATGAAGTGTTTTCTTCCACTGTCCTCAGTGTAGAACGTGTTCCTACTACAGTTGACCTCAGCCTGAAACCCGTGTCTTCCAGTCATTCTAATTGTCAAGTCCTGGCTGGCACTGCCTGCAATCCCTGTCCTTCTGCTGACTTCAGCACAGAGTGCACCTCGTGTATCTCTCCTTAGTCCTGAACGCCTCTGGCCCTGGTCTCCAGGGAAGAGAGTTCATCTATTCGGAGTGTCGTGAGCGTTGAAGGCACCCGATGTACCTCTCGTCAGGAAGGTAAATGTCCGGCGGAGCCTCCTCTCTCAAGTATTCACCGTGTCTCCTCCTGCTCTGCAAGCAATACAGAAGTATCCCTGCCCTTCTGCGCATGTAGTGTACCTGCTCCAGCTCGCCTGAGCAAGGTGAGTCTCACTTTGCTTCTTTTTCTTCAGCATGCAATCTAATTTGTCCCCCCCGGTTGTGCCTGACTCAGGTCTCTTCCATTTCAGAACAAGCGATTGATCTTGGCAGTCCGCCTTCTCGGTGGTGGGATTGGCCCTCTCAAGCTCCTGGGCAGGATTTCTGTCTAACCGCCCCTGGCCCAGGATGAAGTCCTCGAGCAACAGAGCTATGTAGCACAGCGTGGGTCTCCTGGCGACTTCTGCAACCTAGAAGGGCTATCCCTGATGTCCCCTCAGTCTGACAGGAATCCAAATGCTCATCCCCTTCCCTGAGAGGGATGTTGATTTGTTATCTTGGAATAGTCTCTCAGATGCGTTGGGATGCACTGAGATGTAGGTGTTAACCTTGGGTTCTCTATGATGTACCAACTCGCCTTTCTCCCACAGTTCCTTGCTCAGATGGAATAATGCTTTTCGTAGCTCCACAACGTGGCCTGCAATCTTCTGAGGCTGTGTTGGGGAGGGAAAGTGATCCTCTCAGCACGGACTGAGTTTTAGGCCTGGATTGTTGGAAAGGCAAGCATGTGCTTGAGCAACGTGTAGCCTGAAATCTGTGTCTTCCACTTGTGCTTGTCTCGCCATGCATTTGCTCAAGCAGTTCTTGGCAAGCAATGTTTGCATTGCAGCTGTCCCAGCTATTGTGGCTTTATGTAGCTGGGATCCCTCTTGTCAGGATGTCAGCGCGGCCTGTGTTCCAGGCCGTTCCTGTTGTCGAGGCAAGTGTGTGTTGTTCACCATGGAGTATGGCCCATAGCTTGCTCCTAGAGCTGGAGTAGGCCAACTGCAGCTCTGCTGGGCTTGTATGTTGTGGAGCTGCTCCGGGAAAGTACAGAGTGGGTGTTTGAAACTGTGTAGTGAGGGTCTTCCCCTCCCGAGATGTATGTTACACCTCCTTTACTAACAATACAATGTATGTCCCTGTGTTCAGTCAGTGAGCAAAGTGTATTTCTCAGCCTCAGGAAGCATGTAATGCACCTGGTGCAGTCCACTGGAGAAGATGGAGTTAAGGATGTGAGGCCCCCAGTGTTTCCTGCCTCTAATGGCAGCTTCTCAGGAAGGTAGGGCCCGCTGATCTAGGTTTTGACAGCTGGTGCCAGAATGCTGAGGGAGTTTCATCTGCAGTTTCCCATGTAGGAGCTGGAATTGGAGCTGGCTCAAGGGGTAGAGTGCTAGCCTTGAGGGAAACACCTCAGGGACAGCGCCCATGCCCTGAGTTCAAGTGGCAGGACTGACACCGACAACCAACCCAAAGGCAAACCTGAAGCAAAGCACGGATGGAGTAAGAATCAAGCATATCTACAAGCTGTGCCTCTTAAATATTGGCGGCTCTCCTTTTAAGAGATGAGGCCTTCACTAGCTGGCTTCGCCAATCAATATGGCAAAACCTTCTGGTCGTTAGACAGACAGGAATAGGACTGTTGCATTTCCTTTTTGCATGAGATGCACAGGCTGCAAGTGTCGTGCATCTGTTTCAGCTGTCCAAAGAAGGTAGCTTTCGGGTGAAGGCTGGTACAGACACCCTGGAGGCAAGAGGATTCTTCCCTGGTCAGCACTGAAGGTCAACTCAGGTTTTCATGCCCACAGAGTGTTGTCTCATGTTCTACGAAGCCAGGACTTCTCCAGTCCTCACCTCCCACTAACCCAACTCAGGAAGCCATTGATCGGGTGATGCCCCTGTAGGCATTAATCGTTTGTGATTGTCTTTTGTGACCCTGAGAAGATTGTACTAGGTGGGCGGGGATTGGGGACTAAATAGAGTGGCAAAGGGATGGAGGGGTGATGAGGGTGGCGAGGGGAGGCGGGGGGGCTTGGTCCCAGACTGTGTGTATCAGCCTCCCTACATTTGTACTGTGTTAGGGCCAGCATTTCTGCAGTAGCAAGATGTGCCGACCCGTTTTGGGAAAAGACGAAATATGCAAAGTGCAGGTATCCTCCGACTGGAGAGTGCTTCCTTCGTGCTCCTGAACATGGCAGGTGTGTGCTGCCAGGCACCTCAGCGTGGAACAGATCTCTGCCCTTATGCTCTAGTGCATGCTGCCCGTTCTCCTCGGTGGTGTGGAATGAAGTGTTTACTTCCACTGTCCTCAGTGTAGAACGTGTTCCTACTACAGTTGACCTCAGCCTGAAACCCGTGTCTTCCAGTCATTCTAATTGTCAAGTCCTGGCTGGCACTGCCTGCAATCCCTGTCCTTCTGCTGACTTCAGCACAGAGTGCACCTCGTGTATCTCTCCTTAGTCCTGAACGCCTCTGGCCCTGGTCTCCAGGGAAGAGAGTTCATCTATTCGGAGTGTCGTGAGCGTTGAAGGCACCCGATGTACCTCTCGTCAGGAAGGTAAATGTCCGGCGGAGCCTCCTCTCTCAAGTATTCACCGTGTCTCCTCCTGCTCTGCAAGCAATACAGAAGTATCCCTGCCCTTCTGCGCATGTAGTGTACCTGCTCCAGCTCGCCTGAGCAAGGTGAGTCTCACTTTGCTTCTTTTTCTTCAGCATGCAATCTAATTTGTCCCCCCCGGTTGTGCCTGACTCAGGTCTCTTCCATTTCAGAACAAGCGATTGATCTTGGCAGTCCGCCTTCTCGGTGGTGGGATTGGCCCTCTCAAGCTCCTGGGCAGGATTTCTGTCTAACCGCCCCTGGCCCGGGATGAAGTCCTCGAGCAACAGAGCTATGTAGCACAGCGTGGGTCTCCTGGCGCCTTCTGCAACCTAGAAGGGCTATCCCTGATGTCCCCTCAGTCTGACAGGAATCCAAATGCTCATCCCCTTCCCTGAGAGGGATGTTGATTTGTTATCTTGGAATAGTCTCTCAGATGCGTTGGGATGCACTGAGATGTAGGTGTTAACCTTGGGTTCTCTATGATGTACCAACTCGCCTTTCTCCCACAGTTCCTTGCTCAGATGGAATAATGCTTTTCGTAGCTCCACAACGTGGCCTGCAATCTTCTGAGGCTGTGTTGGGGAGGGAAAGTGATCCTCTCAGCACGGACTGAGTTTTAGGCCTGGATTGTTGGAAAGGCAAGCATGTGCTTGAGCAACGTGTAGCCTGAAATCTGTGTCTTCCACTTGTGCTTGTCTCGCCATGCATTTGCTCAAGCAGTTCTTGGCAAGCAATGTTTGCATTGCAGCTGTCCCAGCTATTGTGGCTTTATGTAGCTGGGATCCCTCTTGTCAGGATGTCAGCGCGGCCTGTGTTCCAGGCCGTTCCTGTTGTCGAGGCAAGTGTGTGTTGTTCACCATGGAGTATGGCCCATAGCGTGCTCCTAGAGCTGGAGTAGGGCAACTGCAGCTCTGCTGGGCTTGTATGTTGTGGAGCTGCTCCGGGAAAGTACAGAGTGGGTGTTTGAAACTGTGTAGTGAGGGTCTTCCCCTCCCGAGATGTATGTTACACCTCCTTCACTAACAATACAATGTATGTCCCTGTGTTCAGTCAGTGAGCAAAGTGTATTTCTCAGCCTCAGGAAGCATGTAATGCACCTGGTGCAGTCCACTGGAGAAGATGGAGTTAAGGATGTGAGGCCCCCAGTGTTTCCTGCCTCTAATGGCAGCTTCTCAGGAAGGTAGGGCCCGCTGATCTAGGTTTTGACAGCTGGTGCCAGAATGCTGAGGGAGTTTCATCTGCAGTTTCCCATGTAGGAGCTGGAATTGGAGCTGGCTCAAGGGGTAGAGTGCTAGCCTTGAGGGAAACACCTCAGGGACAGCGCCCATGCCCTGAGTTCAAGTGGCAGGACTGACACCGACAACCAACCCAAAGGCAAACCTGAAGCAAAGCACGGATGGAGTAAGAATCAAGCATATCTACAAGCTGTGCCTCTTAAATATTGGCGGCTCTCCTTTTAAGAGATGAGGCCTTCACTAGCTGGCTTCGCCAATCAATATGGAAAAACCTTCTGGTCGTTAGACAGACAGGAATAGGACTGTTGCATTTCCTTTTTGCATGAGATGCACAGGCTGCAAGTGTCGTGCATCTGTTTCAGCTGTCCAAAGAAGGTAGCTTTCGGGTGAAGGCTGGTACAGACACCCTGGAGGCAAGAGGATTCTTCCCTGGTCAGCACTGAAGGTCAACTCAGGTTTTCATGCCCACAGAGTGTTGTCTCATGTTCTACGAAGCCAGGACTTCTCCAGTCCTCACCTCCCACTAACCCAACTCAGGAAGCCATTGATCGGGTGATGCCCCTGTAGGCATTAATCGTTTGTGATTGTCTTTTGTGACCCTGAGAAGATTGTACTAGGTGGGCGGGGATTGGGGACTAAATAGAGTGGCAAAGGGATGGAGGGGTGATGAGGGTGGCGAGGGGAGGCGGGGGGGCTTGGTCCCAGTCTGTGTGTATCAGCCTCCCTACATTTGTACTGTGTTAGGGCCAGCATTTCTGCAGTAGCAAGATGTGCCGACCCGTTTTGGGAAAAGACGAAGTATGCAAAGTGCAGGTATCCTCTGACTGGAGAGTGCTTCCTTCGTGCTCCTGAACATGGCAGGTGTGTGCTGCCAGGCACCTCAGCGTGGAACAGATCTCTGCCCTTATGCTCTAGTGCATGCTGCCCGTTCTCCTCGGTGGTGTGGAATGAAGTGTTTTCTTCCACTGTCCTCAGTGTAGAACGTGTTCCTACTACAGTTGACCTCAGCCTGAAACCCGTGTCTTCCAGTCATTCTAATTGTCAAGTCCTGGCTGGCACTGCCTGCAATCCCTGTCCTTCTGCTGACTTCAGCACAGAGTGCACCTCGTGTATCTCTCCTTAGTCCTGAACGCCTCTGGCCCTGGTCTCCAGGGAAGAGAGTTCATCTATTCGGAGTGTCGTGAGCGTTGAAGGCACCCGATGTACCTCTCGTCAGGAAGGTAAATGTCCGGCGGAGCCTCCTCTCTCAAGTATTCACCGTGTCTCCTCCTGCTCCGCAAGCAATACAGAAGTATCCCTGCCCTTCTGCGCATGTAGTGTACCTGCTCCAGCTCGCCTGAGCAAGGTGAGTCTCACTTTGCTTCTTTTTCTTCAGCATGCAATCTAATTTGTCCCCCCCAGTTGTGCCTGACTCAGGTCTCTTCCATTTCAGAACAAGCGATTGATCTTGGCAGTCCGCCTTCTCGGTGGTGGGATTGGCCCTCTCAAGCTCCTGGGCAGGATTTCTGTCTAACCGCCCCTGGCCCGGGATGAAGTCCTCGAGCAACAGAGCTATGTAGCACAGCGTGGGTCTCCTGGCGCCTTCTGCAACCTAGAAGGGCTATCCCTGATGTCCCCTCAGTCTGACAGGAATCCAAATGCTCATCCCCTTCCCTGAGAGGGATGTTGATTTGTTATCTTGGAATAGTCTCTCAGATGCGTTGGGATGCACTGAGATGTAGGTGTTAACCTTGGGTTCTCTATGATGTACCAACTCGCCTTTCTCCCACAGTTCCTTGCTCAGATGGAATAATGCTTTTCGTAGCTCCACAACGTGGCCTGCAATCTTCTGAGGCTGTGTTGGGGAGGGAAAGTGATCCTCTCAGCACGGACTGAGTTTTAGGCCTGGATTGTTGGAAAGGCAAGCATGTGCTTGAGCAACGTGTAGCCTGAAATCTGTGTCTTCCACTTGTGCTTGTCTCGCCATGCATTTGCTCAAGCAGTTCTTGGCAAGCAATGTTTGCATTGCAGCTGTCCCAGCTATTGTGGCTTTATGTAGCTGGGATCCCTCTTGTCAGGATGTCAGCGCGGCCTGTGTTCCAGGCCGTTCCTGTTGTCGAGGCAAGTGTGTGTTGTTCACCATGGAGTATGGCCCATAGCGTGCTCCAAGAGCTGGAGTAGGCCAACTGCAGCTCTGCTGGGCTTGTATGTTGTGGAGCTGCTCCGGGAAAGTACAGAGTGGGTGTTTGAAACTGTGTAGTGAGGGTCTTCCCCTCCCGAGATGTATGTTACACCTCCTTCACTAACAATACAATGTATGTCCCTGTGTTCAGTCAGTGAGCAAAGTGTATTTCTCAGCCTCAGGAAGCATGTAATGCACCTGGTGCAGTCCACTGGAGAAGATGGAGTTAAGGATGTGAGGCCCCCAGTGTTTCCTGCCTCTAATTGCAGCTTCTCAGGAAGGTAGGGCCCGCTGATCTAGGTTTTGACAGCTGGTGCCAGAATGCTGAGGGAGTTTCATCTGCAGTTTCCCATGTAGGAGCTGGAATTGGAGCTGGCTCAAGGGGTAGAGTGCTAGCCTTGAGGGAAACACCTCAGGGACAGCGCCCATGCCCTGAGTTCAAGTGGCAGGACTGACACCGACAACCAACCCAAAGGCAAACCTGAAGCAAAGCACGGATGGAGTAAGAATCAAGCATATCTACAAGCTGTGCCTCTTAAATATTGGCGGCTCTCCTTTTAAGAGATGAGGTCTTCACTAGCTGGCTTCGCCAATCAATATGGCAAAACCTTCTGGTCGTTAGACAGACAGGAATAGGACTGTTGCATTTTCTTTTTGCATGAGATGCACAGGCTGCAAGTGTCGTGCATCTGTTTCAGCTGTCCAAAGAAGGTAGCTTTCGGGTGAAGGCTGGTACAGACACCCTGGAGGCAAGAGGATTCTTCCCTGGTCAGCACTGAAGGTCAACTCAGGTTTTCATGCCCACAGAGTGATGTCTCATGTTCTACGAAGCCAGGACTTCTCCAGTCCTCACCTCCCACTAACCCAACTCAGGAAGCCATTGATCGGGTGATGCCCCTGTAGGCATTAATCGTTTGTGATTGTCTTTTGTGACCCTGAGAAGATTGTACTAGGTGGGCGGGGATTGGGGACTAAATAGAGTGGCAAAGGGATGGAGGGGTGATGAGGGTGGCGAGGGGAGGCGGGGGGGCTTGGTCCCAGACTGTGTGTATCAGCCTCCCTACATTTGTACTGTGTTAGGGCCAGCATTTCTGCAGTAGCAAGATGTGCCGACCCGTTTTGGGAAAAGAGGAAATATGCAAAGTGCAGGTATCCTCCGACTGGAGAGTGCTTCCTTCGTGCTCCTGAACATGGCAGGTGTGTGCTGCCAGGCACCTCAGCGTGGAACAGATCTCTGCCCTTATGCTCTAGTGCATGCTGCCCGTTCGCCTCGGTGGTGTGGAATGAAGTGTTTACTTCCACTGTCCTCAGTGTAGAACGTGTTCCTACTACAGTTGACCTCAGCCTGAAACCCGTGTCTTCCAGTCATTCTAATTGTCAAGTCCTGGCTGGCACTGCCTGCAATCCCTGTCCTTCTGCTGACTTCAGCACAGAGTGCACCTCGTGTATCTCTCCTTAGTCCTGAACGCCTCTGGCCCTGGTCTCCAGGGAAGAGAGTTCATCTATTCGGAGTGTCGTGAGCGTTGAAGGCACCCGATGTACCTCTCGTCAGGAAGGTAAATGTCCGGCGGAGCCTCCTCTCTCAAGTATTCACCGTGTCTCCTCCTGCTCTGCAAGCAATACAGAAGTATCCCTGCCCTTCTGCGCATGTAGTGTACCTGCTCCAGCTCGCCTGAGCAAGGTGAGTCTCACTTTGCTTCTTTTTCTTCAGCATGCAATCTAATTTGTCCCCCCCGGTTGTGCCTGACTCAGGTCTCTTCCATTTCAGAACAAGCGATTGATCTTGGCAGTCCGCCTTCTCGGTGGTGGGATTGGCCCTCTCAAGCTCCTGGGCAGGATTTCTGTCTAACCGCCCCTGGCCCAGGATGAAGTCCTCGAGCAACAGAGCTATGTAGCACAGCGTGGGTCTCCTGGCGCCTTCTGCAACCTAGAAGGGCTATCCCTGATGTCCCCTCAGTCTGACAGGAATCCAAATGCTCATCCCCTTCCCTGAGAGGGATGTTGATTTGTTATCTTGGAATAGTCTCTCAGATGCGTTGGGATGCACTGAGATGTAGGTGTTAACCTTGGGTTCTCTATGATGTACCAACTCGCCTTTCTCCCACAGTTCCTTGCTCAGATGGAATAATGCTTTTCCTAGCTCCACAACGTGGCCTGCAATCTTCTGAGGCTGTGTTGGGGAGGGAAAGTGATCCTCTCAGCACGGACTGAGTTTTAGGCCTGGATTGGTGGAAAGGCAAGCATGTGCTTGAGCAACGTGTAGCCTGAAATCTGTGTCTTCCACTTGTGCTTGTCTCGCCATGCATTTGCTCAAGCAGTTCTTGGCAAGCAATGTTTGCATTGCAGCTGTCCCAGCTATTGTGGCTTTATGTAGCTGGGATCCCTCTTGTCAGGATGTCAGCGCGGCCTGTGTTCCAGGCCGTTCCTGTTGTCGAGGCAAGTGTGTGTTGTTCACCATGGAGTATGGCCCATAGCGTGCTCCTAGAGCTGGAGTAGGCCAACTGCAGCTCTGCTGGGCTTGTATGTTGTGGAGCTGCTCCGGGAAAGTACAGAGTGGGTGTTTGAAACTGTGTAGTGAGGGTCTTCCCCTCCCGAGATGTATGTTACACCTCCTTCACTAACAATACAATGTATGTCCCTGTGTTCAGTCAGTGAGCAAAGTGTATTTCTCAGCCTCAGGAAGCATGTAATGCACCTGGTGCAGTCCACTGGAGAAGATGGAGTTAAGGATGTGAGGCCCCCAGTGTTTCCTGCCTCTAATCGCAGCTTCTCAGGAAGGTAGGGCCCGCTGATCTAGGTTTTGACAGCTGGTGCCAGAATGCTGAGGGAGTTTCATCTGCAGTTTCCCATGTAGGAGCTGGAATTGGAGCTGGCTCAAGGGGTAGAGTGCTAGCCTTGAGGGAAACACCTCAGGGACAGCGCCCATGCCCTGAGTTCAAGTGGCAGGACTGACACCGACAACCAACCCAAAGGCAAACCTGAAGCAAAGCACGGATGGAGTAAGAATCAAGCATATCTACAAGCTGTGCCTCTTAAATATTGGCGGCTCTCCTTTTAAGAGATGAGGCCTTCACTAGCTGGCTTCGCCAATCAATATGGCAAAACCTTCTGGTCGTTAGACAGACAGGAATAGGACTGTTGCATTTCCTTTTTGCATGAGATGCACAGGCTGCAAATGTCGTGCATCTGTTTCAGCTGTGCAAAGAAGGTAGCTTTCGGGTGAAGGCTGGTACAGACACCCTGGAGGCAAGAGGATTCTTCCCTGGTCAGCACTGAAGGTCAACTCAGGTTTTCATGTCCACAGAGTGATGTCTCATGTTCTACGAAGCCAGGACTTCTCCAGTGTTCACCTCCCACTAACCCAACTCAGGAAACCATTGATCGGGTGATGCCCCTGTAGGCATTAATCGTTTGTGATTGTCTTTTGTGACCTTGAGAAGATTGTGCTAGGTGGGCGGGGATTGGGGACTAAATAGAGTGGCAAAGGGATGGAGGGGTGATGAGGGTGGCGTGGGGAGGGTGGTCTTGGTCCCAGACTGTGTGTATCAGCCTCCCTACATTTGTACTGTGTTAGGGCCAGCATTTCTGCAGTAGCAAGATGTGCCGACCCGTTTTGGGAAAAGACGAAATATGCAAAGTGCAGGTATCCTCCGACTGGAGAGTGCTTCCTTCGTGCTCCTGAACATGGCAGGTGTGTGCTGCCAGGCACCTCAGCGTGGAACAGATCTCTGCCCTTATGCTCTAGTGCATGCTGCCCGTTCTCCTCGGTGGTCTGGAATGAAGTGTTTTCTTCCACTGTCCTCAGTGTAGAACGTGTTCCTACTACAGTTGACCTCAGCCTGAAACCTGTGTCTTCCAGTCATTCTAAATGTCAAGTCCTGGCTGGCACTGCCTGCAATCCTTCTGCTTCTCCTGACTTCAGCACAGAGTGCACCTCATGTATCTCTCCTTAGTCCTGACGCCTCTGGAACAAGTCTCCATGGAAGAGAGTTCATCTATTCGGAGTGTCGTGAGCGTTGAAGGCCCCCAATCTACCTCTCTTCAGGCCCATAACACATCCCAACTACAGCCAGGTGAGAAGAGCAAGTGACAACAGCTTTCTTTATATCCTTCATTTTTTGAGGGGAGAAAGTAGTATGTAAGATGCCAGAATGGAACAAAGAGGGTAATCAGTAACATCGAACCTATCATACAAAGTGTATGTACCATATTCTAGGTTACTCAGTGAGGCAATGATCTGTGATGTGTTCACTATAATTCAAAGGATTCTTGGTCTCACTCATATCATTTAGTTCAGAGGATAACAAATGGCCACATCCTTGTCATAAGATTCAAATGCTAGACAGAGAACTTCTGCCCCACATCCATCAGTTCCAGGAATTCTGAATTGCATAGCTTCAAAAAGAGATGGAATTTTCTCCATGCAAGATGTCTGTTTTGTTTGTGGGGGTGAAACTTGATGTGAGGATTGGAGAACTATCTATGGAGAGGTGTGCAGACAAAAGGAGCCTTATGTCCTTGGGATAATGAGGACCAACCATTAGAGGGCTGTGATGATGGTACATGGCAATGCAGAAAGTCTACCATCTCTCAGAATACCTTGCAAGTTGAAACCACATTCAGAGCTACATTTTGTGTGATCTCTCTATTCGCATAAAACCAGAAATGTAGAAGAAGCCTTACTCAGGGATTTAAGCCAATATTTGGATGGACTCAGTAGGTTAACTGAAAGAAATGTTGTGGAATATCTGTATTCCCTGTGTTTTTATTTGCATTCTGATTTTCTGAATGTTTTCGGTGAATTAGAGTGATATTTGAGTTAAATGGCTTATACCCATGTTGATTATGACTAACCATTAAGTTTATCCTATATATAAATCACTGAATAGAATACACTTGGGCACATATCTTCATGGAGACAGAAAAACATTGCGTAGATCAAAATAAAATCAGCATTATTTAAAAATTGAATCATTTTCATGCTTAAAATCTACTTGGTGGACTGGGCATATGGATTTGTGGCAAGAGTGCTTGCCTTGTATACATGAAGCCCTAGGTTTGATTCCTCAGCACCACATATATAGAAAAGGCCAGAAGTGGCACTATGGCACAATTTGGCAGAGAGCTAGCCTTGAACAAAAAGAAGCCAGGGACAGTACTCAGGGAACTCAGGGAAAGCCCTGAGTTCAAGCACCAGGACTGGCATTAAAACTAGGAAAATGAAAGAGAATACCAAAATCGAGAGACACGGGATAAAAAGACAAACGACTACAAAAGCAATACTTGCAAAACTGTTTGGTGTAAATCAACTGAACAACTCATGGGAGTACAAGGAGAGGGGGAGAGATGAGGGGGGAATGAGGGAGGAGGTAACAAACAGTACAAGAAATGTATCCAATGCCTAACGTATGAAACTGTAACCTCTCTGTACATCAGTTTGACAATAAAAATTGACAAACTAAAAAAAAAACAAAACAAAAAAACATAGCTTTATTTTTCAGAGTATGAAAAACAAATAGCTAAACAATTTGAATATACGGTAGTGCTATGAGCATTTGTCCAGAAAAGACTCGCGACATCTCAAGAGCAGTATACATAAACCAAGATGTAATCCATTAGATTTAAACATGTCTAGAGTAGCTCATCAATAGCTGGGAGTCACTGTGACCTGCATCACCGAATTCTATCCAACCTATGCAAAACTGAGTTCTTGATAACTATTATGGCTCCTCAGTAACAAGCTTGGATAAAGCATATCAAAACTAAAAGACATGCAATTGCTCAAGAAACATAGGTTGCATGAAATTGCCTTGCAAATTCTTCGGTGCCAACAGTTAATCTGATGTCAATTAAAATACAACTATAGCCTCCCTGAATATAGAATATCTCATTCCAGCCTCTGTGAACATGAAAATGTCTCCCCCAGTTTGGGACGAGATGTGATGTGATTCCTCCAGCTCTCCTCAAAATGGAAAGTGTCACCTCCATTTCCGGAACATGGAAGGTGTATACTGCTGAGCGTCTCAAAATGGAATGGATCATTCTCTAGCTTTGCTCAAAGGAACATGCCTGTTCTCTGTCCCCTGAGCAAGGATAGATTTTCTCTGTCCTCAGCTTGGAAAGTGTCTACTGCAGATGTCTTCATACTGAAGTACATGCACTCTAGCTCTCCTCAGGGAGGATTTATTTCTTCCAGATCTGAGGAAGGTAAATGTCAAGTCTAAGCTTGTTCTGCCTGGATCCATCTCCTTCTGCTCACTCGGTGCAAAGAGTACATATAGTATTATTATCTTAACATGATATCCAGAGGCACTGAGTGTATATGTGCTAATTGTCCTTAGGATTGATGCCTCTGGTTTATCTCTCCCTAGGAAGTTAGGTGTCATTTTGTTGTCTCTTTATCATGATGTCATATTTGTTTTCTCTCTTCTTCTCCTGAGGTTTTTTATTTCTCTTCTCAGATCATGGGCTTGATTTCTTCTCTCTCCCTTAAACATGTGATCTATTCATTTGAGCTCCTTCACAGAATATATGTCTTCTCCAGACCTACTATGCCAGGAATCTGTGTGCAGATAGCTAAACAACATAGCATGAGACTCCTGTAGTCTTCAACATAGAGCCAATGTCTCTATACGATCTAAGTATGAAATCCGTTTATCAGCTCTACTCAGTGAAGAACGTGTTTACTTACCATGGAATATATTTTCAGATTAATTGAGTTTTTCTCACAGAGGTAAGTGTTAACATGGGGTCTCTTTATTATGATCTATTCCTTCTTTCCCCTTCCCAGAATGAATCCAATTTTTGCAATCTATCCTCAGGTTGGAATCTATCTGATCAGATTGAGATCAGAAGTTCTTGGTTCCAAGACAGCTTGTGCAGAGAAGTTTGTGAAGCTGATGTGCAAACAAGCTGGAAGTGAATCAGACCTCAAGTGGTAGAGCATTAGCCTTGAGTAAAAAAGCTCAGGGATAGTGCTCAGGCCCTGTGTTCAAGACCTGTCACCTGCACAAACAGAAGAAAACCAAAACTGAACCAAAACACAGAATGGAGTGAGACTTGAGCATCTCTCTCAGTCTGCAATGCCTTTATTTGATCTGTCCTCTTAAAAGAAGGTGTCTCAATTAGTTTTAATCAGCAAGAAATGTTTAGTATCTTTTTCCTGAGTAGAGATGTGTCTTTTCCTCTTCCAATGAGATGCATTGCCTACAGGTCTTTTCTTCATGCAATCCTTCTCTTTCATGTCAGCTCATCAAGTTAGATTTCCTTTGAACTATCCATCAGAATGTATGTTTCCTGTATTTGTCCTAAATGAGGAAGGCTTTGATTTCTGTTCCAGTAGGCATTGAACCCAAGTATTCAGTTGCCCTGTGTATCGAGTGGGGTCATCATGGAGTATTTCTTCTCCAGCACGTTGGCCACGGACTCTATGTCTCCAGCAGTTGTGATCCTGGCATATGTGTACTCAGCGCAATGTGTCTCTCAACATCTCCGGATATGATGTATCTCAGGTACAGCATTTGTAAACAGGGTGCATGTCTCCTCAAATTGGGGGAGTATTTAAATTGCCTCTTGTAAATCTCCTAAGAATGGACAGTGTCTCCTCCATCCTCCAGAGCATGAAAGGTGTGATGCCAAGTGTTTCACCAATGACTAAATCTCTTCCAGCCTTTCTCATGTGGAAAGTCCCTTTTCTGTCTCCCCTGAGCAAGGAATGGTTTTTCTTTGGCTGCATTCAGTCAGAAAAAGCATTGACTCCAGTTTTCCTGTGCCTGAAATGCATGTCTTTTAGTTTTCGTCAGGATGGATCTACTTCTTCCAAATATGCAAACGGAAAATACCAGGTCTAGGCTCATATTGGCAAGAAGCAATCTCCTTCGGACCCCAGGAAATTGCACCACTAGTGTAATTCTCCTTAGCTCAAATGTGTCTATTGCTCGATAGGGAGGGAACAGCACACATGTATTCCATTCTCCCATTGTTCAAACCATCTAGTGTGGCTCTGGTCAGCAAGGTGAATATGTAGTTCAAGTGACTTTCTCAGGAATCCACCTGTCCCCTTCTGCTAAGCATGGAATGGATATATGCTCCCCTCCACAACTGTTCTCGTAGGCATGGAATTTGTCTATGCCAGCTCTTCTCAGGAAGGTGAGTGTTATTTTGCTTTTTCTTAGCACAAAATCATATTCTTTGCTCTTTTCCCTTGTCATTTTTCCCCTCATTCTTTTTAGACATTTGCAGTGATTGTGGGCTCTCTCTCTCGACTTCCGCTCACTTGGGGGGGAAGGGGCTTGTCCGCCCCTTCCTGGGTGGCCCTTTATCGCTCTCACGTGGGAGCGATGGCAACAGGTAGCCTAGTCTCTCTCTCGAATTCCCCTCACTTGGGGGGGAAGGGGCTTGTCCGCCCCTTCCTGGGTGGTCCATTACCACTCACGAGGGAGCCACGATGGCCACGGGTAGCCTCGGTTGTGTGTGGTCGCAGGGTGCCCCAAAGCCGCCAAGAACGACAGGGGCGTGTGGGTCCCTGGAGAAAACCTCTAGGGCTTCTGTTTATTCAAATGAGGAACCTCCCATGTATACTCCAAAGGCCGGGCACAAGAGAGGGGCCACTGATTGGTCCCAAGGAGCTGTCCCTCAAGTGATGTCAGACTTCCTTCTCTTCCGGTTAAAGACAGGAAGGGGAGGGACAGGCTGAGGTCAGCTGTGGCCCCTTAAAGGTGCAGCTGACCCCAACAAGTGAGTTCTTCAGATCCTCCCCTCCATAGGATTTATCCTTGTGACCTCCTTCACAGGATTTAAGTTTTTCCAGCTGTACTTGACATGAAATTTACTGGCAGCTACCCGTTCGTGCATAGCATGGATCTATTCTAGCCTCCTGCAAAATAGGAGGGATGTCCCTAGTACCCTTAGTATGCAGTGCATCGGAAGGAGGTATTGTGTTATCATGTAATAATCTCTCAGCTTTGTTATGATCTACTCAGATTTCATTTTCAGAAAGATAAGTATCTGCTTGAGCATTCTTCAGTGTGGAATCTTTCTTTAACATTTTGCCTTTGCTTGCAGTGCATTTCCTCTAGAAGTTTTTAGCAAGAACTGTGTGGATTCCAGCTCTCTCCCTCAAGCAGTGCACCAACTGTAGACTTCCTTAGGTAGGATCCATGTTATCTGGATGTTACCATGGCTGGTGTTGAAGGCAACGTGTGTGTCCTCTCCAGTCTTGGTCAGCCAGGAGTCTGGCTGGTAAGAGTGATCCTTGTCCTCGAATATGTGTGCTGCAGCTCTGGTCAGCCTGGATCTTTTGCAGGTCCTCCACATGGGCAGAGAATGGATGTGTCCACTGATACTGTGTCATCTTGATCCCCTCCCCAGGGAAATATGTTACTTCTCCTCCTCCTCCTCTTGGCATGAAATGCATGCCCATGTGTTCAGTGTGGAAAGTATATTTTCCACCTTCACAAAGCATGAAATGAATTTCATGCAGTCCGTTTGAGAATGCATGTCAAGCACCAATGATTTCTACCTGTAATCCTATTTACTCAGGCAGCTAAGACCTGAGCATCTCTGTTCTAAACCTGCTTCTGCATGATAGACTGTTGAGAGTTTTATCTGAACTTATCCACCAAAAAGCTGCAAGTGGAGCGGTGTCTCAAGTGGTAGAGTGCTATCCTTGATGCTTTGACTTGGCAAGGTAGTCATAAAACCCATAA
Organism: Perognathus longimembris pacificus; assembly: GCF_023159225.1. Taxonomy (NCBI): domain Eukaryota; kingdom Metazoa; phylum Chordata; class Mammalia; order Rodentia; family Heteromyidae; genus Perognathus; species Perognathus longimembris. The sequence continues at coordinate 51,197,235 of NC_063161.1, forward strand.
ACACAACGCCCAAACCCAAAATTCAGTGAGAAATATCCTTCACTACTCAGCCCCTATTTAGGTTCTCATTGTGTCAAGGAATCTAATTTAGCTTGCTTCAGCAGGAAATTTGTCAGATTCTCAGCAGAGATGAGACTTCAGTTTCCAGCACTGGACATGTTGAATATGTCTTCTCCATTGTTGGACATGTGGATTATGTCTCCTCAAGGGTTGTGCATGTGGAATATGTTTCTTCTAGTTTTTCGGATGTTCAATATGTCTCCATATTTTTTGGCAAGTGAAAAAATCCTATCCAATTTTGGGCAGTTAGAAGTTGTCTCATCAAATTTTGAGCATGTGAAATATAGGTCCTTCGGTATTGTCTCGGTGGAATATGCTTTCTCCAGAACTGAGCGTGTGGAATAAGTTCTTCTAGTTTTGACATGTTGAAATTGGTCTCAACCAATTTTTCACATGTGGAATGTGTCTCCTTCAGTTTTTGGCATGTGGAAATGTCTCCTCCCATTTTGGGCACATGGATTAACTCTCCTCCAATTTTGAGCATGTGGGAGATGTCTCGTACACTTTGGTCATGTGGAAGATGTCTCCTATTGTTTGGGGCATGTGGAGTATTTCTCTTCCAGTTTTACAACTGTGGAATATGTGTCCTTCAGATTGAACATGTGGAATATGCCTCCTCCACAATTGCTAGCATGTGGAATATATGTCCTCCAATTTTGGGTATGTGAAATATATTTCTGTCAGTTAAGGGCATATGCAAGATGTTGCCTCCAGTTTTGGTCTTGTGCAAGATATGTCCTACATTTCTGCCCATGTAGAATAGGGTTGCCGCAGTTTGGGGCATGCAGATTATGTCTCCTCCAGTTTTTGGCATGTGGAATATATCTCTTACAGTGAGAGCATGTGGAATATGTCTCCTCCAGTTTTGGTCATATGTTTGGTGTCTCCTCATATTTTGGGCATGTGAAGTTACCTTTTCCTGTATTGATCATGTACAGTATGTCTCCAACTTTACACATGTGAAAGATGTTTCCTCCAGTTTTTGGCGTGTGAAATATATCTTCTTCAGTTTTGGGCATGTGGATGAAGTCTCATTCAGTGTGGGTGCATGGAATGCATTACCTCCAGCTTTTGGCCTATGGAATATATCTCCTCCAGTTTTTGGCATATGAAATATATGTATCCTCCATTTTTCAGCAAGTGGAATATATGTCTTCCAATTCTGGGTGTGCAGAATATGTCTCCTCCAGTTTTGGTTGTGTTTAAGATGTGTCCTCTAATTTTGGGCACATGAAGATGTCTTCTTCCGTTTTGGGCATGTGAGTATGTGTCAGTTTTTGGCATTTGGAATATGTCTGCTCCAATGTGGGTGGAACATGCCTATTCCAGTTGTGAATATGGAATAAATGTCCTCCAATTTGGGCCATGTGCAAGATGTCTCCTCCAGTTTGTTGAATGTGGAAGATGTCTCCTCTAATTTGTGCATGTGGAATATGTCCGTTCGGGTTTTAAGAGCGTAGGATATGTTTCTTCCATTTTTCTGCATGTGGAAGGTACCTCTGTTGTTTTTGGCAATTGGAATATGTCTTATCCACTTGTGTGGAAGGTGTTTCCTCCAGGTCGGGCATGTAGAATATGTTTCTTCTTGATTTCAGCATGTGGAATACTACATCTTCTCCAGTTTTGGCTCTGTGGAATATATCTCTTCCAGTTTATGGAACATGGCTTATGTGTGTTCCAATTTGGTCACGTGGAATATGTCTCCATCAGTTTTGGGCAAGTGGAAGACGTCTTCTGCAGCATTTGGCATGTGGAATACATATGGTCCAGTTTGGGGCATGATGAAGATGTGTCCTCAAATTTTGAGCATGTGGAATATGTCTCCTCCAGTTTTGGACATTGGTAATATGTCTCCTCCAGGTTTGTGCATGTGGAATATGTTTCCTCTTGTGGGCATGTGGAATGAGTCTCCTCTACTTTTGGCCATGTGGAAGATATTTCCTGCAGGTTTGTGAATATGGAAGATATCTACTCCTGTTTAGGCCTATGGAACATGCTTCCTCCAGTTTGGGTATATGGAAGATGTCTCGTGCACTTTCCAGCATGTGGAATCTGTATCTTCCTTTTGGAGCATGTAAAAGATGTATTCTCCAGTTTTTAGCATGTGTAAGATTTCTCCTCCAGGTTTATACATGTGGAATATGTGTCTTCCAGTATTCTTCATGTGTATTAATACTATTCCATTTTTGCACATGTGTATTATTTCCCCTTCAGTTTTTGACATAGGGAATACATGTCCTCCAATTTTAGGTATGTGGAATTTGCTTCCAACTGAGGGCATGTGGAAGACGTCTCCTCCAGTGTTGGCCATGTGAATGATTCCTCCTCAAGTTTTGAACTTATGGAAGATGTCTACATCAAATTTGAACATGTGGAATATGTCTCCTCCAGTTTTTGGCATAGGAATATATGTCCTCCAATTTGGGGTGTGTGGAAGATGTCTCCTCCAGTTTGGGTCATGTGGAATATGTCACTTGCATTTTTCAGCCTTTGGAATATATGCCATTTTTTGTCATGTGGCATATGTCTCCTAATTTAGGGCATATGGAATATGTCTCCTCCAATTTTGGTTATGTGTAAGATATCTCCTTGAATTTTGGGCATATGGAAGGTGTCTTCTCCAGTGGATGCATGGAATATGTCCCTCTCAGTTTTTGGCATTTGGAATAGGTCCCCTCCAACTTTGTGCTTGTGGAATAAGTCTTATCTAGTTTGGGCATGTGGAATAAACTTCCAATATGAGTATATGGATGATGTCCAGTCCAGTTTTGGAAATGCTGTAGATTGCTACTCTATCGTTTTGCCTGTGGAATATGTCTCTTCCAGTTTTGTGCATGTAGAATATTTATTTTCCATTTTGGGCATGTGGAATATGTGTCCTCCAGTTTTGACCATGTGGAAGATGTCTCCTCAATATTTGTGCATGTGGAATATATATCCTTAGGTTTTGGAAAGAGAGCATATGTGTCTTCGCGGTTTGTGCTTGTGGAATAGGTTTCTTTCGGTTTTCAGCATACAGAATGCATCTTCTCCAATTTTATGCATGTGGAATGTGTCTCCTGAACTTTGAATGGAAAAGGTCTATTCTGGTTTTCATCAGGCTGAATGAAATGCATCTCTTCCAGCTTTCCATGGGTACAAAGAAAGGGAATTGCAGCTCTCTTTTGAGTAACTTGTCACCTGTTTTTGCATTCAACTTGATCAGTTTTCTGCTTATTTGAGTGCCTTTGTATTCCTATTATGGGGCCTGCAACCTTTTTGCTGTCGTTTTTAATTTAAAATTTATATTTCCATTATTCTGGACTGAGACCCTCTAGCCTTCTATTGGCTCTTTAATTTATGTCAGGTACAGCAGAATTTGAGCCATGTCACATTGTGACATTTTGCTGTGTAATTGGAGAATTAATGAATTATTCTAGCTGTCTTTCAAAACATGATCCTAAGAATTTAGACCCCTGTGTAAGTGGAGATGGGAGTCATGTAGTAGCTTTGTGAGCCTTAAGTGAAATAGCTAAGGAAAATGACTTGATCTTGAGTTGAATACCCAGAACTGTTACAGACACTCATTCAGAAAGCTTCATTGTGGGTTGGTGGGTAAGCTGGAGGACACTAGGGCGAGGGCCATTGTTCAAAGAGAAATGAATTCGTTACTTTACTTATGTACCTGTAACTCTTCTGTACATCATCTTTACAATAAAAAAGTCTCAGAGTAGCTAGGATCTCAGAGATGATACATCATGCCTGTTAATTCTTGTTATTGTTTTCCCATTTTTTATTAAAATTTTAATGCCTTGCCTGGGGCTTGAACTCAGATCAAGAGCACTGTCTCTGAGATATTTTTGCTCTATACTAGTAGTCTATCAACTGAAAAACTCCTCTTGCTGGCTTTTGGGGGTTAATTGGAGATAAGACTCAGGGTTTCTTGCTTGTGTGGCTTTGAACTATGATCCTCAGATCTCAGTTTCCTGATTAGCTAGAAATACAACTTTGAGTTACCAGTGTTGGGTTCATTCCTGTTAATCGTTCTCGCATATGATTTTGTTCCATACGGTTTCAAAAGGCAAACTTCAAATCAGAAAGGGATGGGTTTCTGCAGAGATAGTTATGTGTGTAACCAATGTTGGTTTTCCTCTCTCTAGTCTAATGGGTACAGGCTGTTTCTTTTTGTAGGCCATTGGTGCCAGAGCCTTGTGTGCCCTGTGACTACCTCTGAGATATCAGTTTAGTGCAGCCAGAGTGTAGCAACTGGCACATTCTTTGTGCTCCAGGCACCAGTCCATGGGAAAGAAAGCAAATTTCTGATGGCAGCCTGAATCCTGCCTGATTGTCCAAGGCTCCAAAGTCCCCTTTAGTGTGGCATAGCTTGCCCTCTTTCCTATATGTCCTGGTATGACCCTTTTCCCCTCCCAGCATACACATACCCCATTAGGAGGAATCCATTCAGCTTGGCTTCATTACTTACTTTAGTGACTATCAGTCCTGACATAAAGAGTAGATATCCTCTTTGCCAGCCTGGTCTCCTTTCTTTGTATTGAGGCCTCTCATTATTGCTGCAGCCTTTCCTCCAATTCCTCCCATGTGCCAGCCTTACAGCTCTACATGGGCTACCTGATACTAGTCTCCACCAAGCACCGCTGCTATGAAGGGCACTCTTCCCTGTTTATTATTTTTGTCCAGGACACTCTGTGCATTTGGTTGCAGTTAACATATCAGCCTCTCTGGGCACTATCCATGATGTCTGTGTTCTGAGTAATTTCTTTGGCTCATGTAAAATCCCATGCATTTCTCTCAGAACACAGGATAGACATATAGTCTCCATCTTCTGTGTACCCAAAAACCACTACTCATTGGGACCCCTCCCTTTTCACTGTTTCATGGGACCCCAAGCAGAGTTGCAGTCAACTATGTATATTTGAGTGAGAGCAGTCCCCCATGAATATTTTTGCATGGATAATTTGTGTATTCTTCCTTATTAGGGAATCTTATCTTCTAGGACACTGAAGCAAGGATTCCATCTCTATCTTATAGTGTGTCATCCCACTTCAGTTTGCAAGAAGTCTTGATTAAGGTGGAGCCAGCAGATACTAGTCAGAAAGGGAAGGTGAGTCCTGATTCCACAATAAAGAGAATCTTCATGGTAACTCATACCGGGGCCTGCATCCAGTGGAGCAGCATTGGAGGGACATACTAGATGAAGGATCCCCTGTCTCTGTTGACTCCATGGCTTGCCCCCTGTAAACAGTCGGAGTGCATTGAATTTTTGTGGGCATTTCACATCCTTTCATGGGATACTTTACACGCAAAGGCTCTCCTGAGGAATGTTTGCCATTCTCTCTGAGACCACTTTATTGCCAGGAAGACCCAATGTTTCCTCACTCCCATCCTTCCATCTTCCACTTGCTCTCTTTTAAATTTTTTTGAGAATAGAAACCTTCCAAAGGCTGTTGTTGCACCGCTACTGCTTCATCTCACTTAGATCTGACACAGAACAGATAAGCAGTCACATATTACATTGAGAGGATTAAATTCTGAGGAAACTAGCAGTTATGTGATTTCATCATCCTGTGAACATTGTAGTCTGCCCACCTGCCCAAAAATTACAGTTGTAGCGTGGTGGGTTGTTATGTGGAGTTGCTTTTGCCTATGTGGCCCATCCTTGGCTACACACAGGATTATGAGGTACAGGATTCCATAGGAATGTATGGATGAGTCAGACTTGGTCACATCCAGCACGGTCCCCGGTCATCTTGCCCTGCCCTCCCCAAGGAGTGGGCTGGGGCTTCCTTGGCCTCCTGGATGGATTGAGCAGGATCCTCCTGACCTGGTATCAGTCTCCATAAAGCTCATTCTGGAAGGGATGATAATATAAGTCATTTGACGTTCAGGTACAATATGTACTGATAACACCCTATCTAGAGAGACCATGGTAGGGACCGTTCATCCTGCAACATCTAGTCTGATGCATTTCCTCCCTTTGTGCCCTTCTTTCAGATGGAACTCCATGTCGCACACGTCTTTGGCTATGTCTTCTTCAGCACACGTTCACTATGCTGTTATTTTTAGTTGGCTTACCAGGAAGCTCAGATCATCACCACCATGAACATAGGTCCGCAGTTTCCATGATGACGTTCCTTCCTCACCCCAGCCATCTTGTGAGGTTTACTGGTATTTAGTCAGTTCAGCTATTCAATGAGCAGCACTGAATCATTAATTCTTCCTAGCCATCCAGAAATTCTTTGAACTGATAGTCCCTTAAGAGTTTCATTTCCATCAATCTTTGGATAAGTAGTAAAATGTGATTTTGCAAGTCACATTGTAATAAGTATATTAAACTTGTATTTCACAGATGTTTCTGCCTTTTCTGTTTCTTCCATGTTGTGCCTTGAATATGACCTGTTCGTGTGTTTTGTTTTGTTTTGTTTTGTGTGTGTGTGTGTGTGTGTGTGTGTGTGTGTGTGTGTGTGTGTGTGTGTGTTGGAGAGAGAAGAGAGAGAGAATGAGGACTGGGGTTTGAATTCAGGTCCTCACATTGTTGCTGGGGGTTTTCACCCAAGACTGTCCTTTACCACTTTAGTCATACTTCCCCTTCTGACATTTTGCTGGTTAACTGGAGATAAGTAGACTATTATGTGATTTTTAGAAATGGGTTCACTTATGGCCTTCCAATCATGAGTAGTGAATATCTTGCTGCAGTTACTACAGAATAAAACATGCTTTCTTCTGCAAATCTGTGGCAGTTTTGTGACTACTACTATGTAGGTTCCTCTCAAATGAGAATGGGTAGTATTCATGTGGCCTTGTGGTTTGAGAATTTATGATTTGTGTCTAGGATTTGATCATAGTTTAGAAATGCCCGATGATTACATACTGACCTCATGGCTACAGAGTGTTGCTGTACTTTGTTGCAAGGGTAGGATGTATATTAGGCTGAGGTAGCACAATCTGGTGATGTCGATAAACCATTTCTAGTTCTCAAAGTGATTTGTTAAGAAACAAATAGACCTTGTCCTACATGTCCCTGTCTCTCAGTATTGTTCTGCATGGTGAAGCTCCAACTAGAGCTTCTGTCTTGAGGCAAATGATGAGCAATGATGTGTAAGGAGCATTTTTCTCCTGACCATATCACCTTGTCTTATACTGATTGGAAGTGTTTCAGCCTTCCCCATGTGGAAAGTGCTTCTTCTGGAGCTTTTCCAGATTTGCTTATGTGGATACTGCTTGTTATGTCTCTCCTTCTCAAGGAATGTTGTTACTTTGGTTGTCCTCAGCCCAGAAAGTGTCTACTCCAGTTTTCCTCCTCCTGAAACACCTATATTCCAGGTCTCTTCAGGGTGAATCTACTTCTTCCAGAGCTGATGAAGATAAATGTAAATTTTGGTTAGTACTGTTTAGAATCAATCTTCTATTCACCTTAGCAAATAGTGTAATACTCCTTAGCAAGGAATGCATCTGTTCCTGCTCTCCAGTGAATGAAATACATACATTCCAGTTCTTATTAGTGTTGGACCTTTGTGGTTCATGTCTCCCAATGAAGGTAATGTTCAATTGAGATATCATGCTCTTGGAATCCTCATGGGATACATGAACACTGACTGTCATATTTGGCACAGAGGAAAATGTGTTTTCCTGTCAAGTGTCAAAGGCTACCACCTGCTCCAGGTAGCCCTCTCTGACTTTCATCAGGGAGTCCAATGTACAGTTCAGGTGTGTTTATCATCATATCCTGCAGTCCTAAGCATGGAATCTTTGCACAGCTGCCTTGCTCAGCTTGAGATCCATCTATGTCATCTCTTCTCAGGAAGGTAAGTGTCATTTTGAGGTCTTTCTTGCACGAATTCGTATTTTCCTCTGACCTCTTCTTGACATTTGTCTTTTCTTTTTCTCCTCAGTTTATGGAATTGATGCCTTCAATCTCTTTCCAACAAGGGATCCATCACATGAGCTCCTTCACATGGTACATGTCTTCTCTACCTCACCTCCATATGGAATTCATCTACAGCATATCCACTCAGCATAGCATGGGTCTCGTTCAGTGTTCAACCGAGAGACAGTGTCCTTGCAGCCTCCTGTCTGTATGAAATGCATGTAACTTCTCTTCTCAGCAAGAGATGTTTGGTGTTAATTTTCTCCCGAGAGAGGTAAATGTCAACTAAGTGTCTATATCATGAGGTTAGTACTTTTTTCCCCTTCCCAGAATGAAACTAATCTCTCCCATCTTTCTGCAGGTTGGAATCCATCTGCTCAGGTTGATATCAGAGGATCTCAATTCCAGACTAGCCCATACTAACAAGTTAGTGAGACTTAATTGCCAACAAACTCCTTAATTAGATACGGCGCTCCAGTGGTAGAGTGCTAGCCCTGAGCAAAAATTCTCATGGACAGTACTCAGATCCCGAGTTCAACCCAGGATCTGAACAAAACCAAAGTCAAATTCAAACTCTGAATGGAGTCACTTAACCTTCTCTTCTTAGCCAACTAGCTCTAGTGTGATATGAAGGTGTTGAAAATAGCTTGCCTCAGCACCAAATTTGTCTTATCCTTCCACTCAGGGGAGATGAGTCTCTTCTGTTTTCTTGTTGCATTGGAGGAATTGCCTCACGTCTTATCTACATGTAACCTTCCTCTTTCAGTTCTGATCCTCAAGGTAGATCTCCTGTAAAGGATCCTACAGCATGGAGGCAACAGCTTTACCCTTCTCAGCCAGTAATGCTACTATATTTGTCCTAACTGTGGAAGGATTGGACTTCTGCTGTATTAAGCCAGTAATCCAAGTCCTCTACTTGCCCTGTGGATAGAAGTAGTATGAGCATGGACTACTTCTTCACCAGGAAGTGTAGGCAGGGAGTTCTTTGTCTCTGTCAATCATCACTCTGGCATGTGGTTACTCAGGGTAACTTCTAATGAAACGTATCTCTGAGCCTCAGTAACTGTAGAATATCTCAGGTCCAGTTTTTGTGAGTGTGGCAGATGCCCCCACCAGTTTAGGAAAGATGTAATGTGTGTCCTATAGCTCACCTCAGAGTAGAAGGTGTCCCTTCCCTCAAGCTGAGCATAGAAAGTGTGTGTTCCTGGGCATCTCTGTGGAATAGACAGATGGAAAGTTCCCGTTCTCTTTACCCTGAACAAGGAGTGGATTTTCTTTGGTTCTCATTAGCCTGGACCGTGTTAACTCCAGTTGTTCTCAGCCCGAAGTGCATGTCTTCCAACTGTCTTTCAGTGTGGGTCTATTTCTTCCTGATAAGTGCCAAGGCTCATATTGCCCTAAATCCATCTCCTTTTTCTCACCTGAGTGAAAGGAGTCAAACCCTGTGTAACTGTATAATTCTCTTTCTCTTGGAATCCATGTACAACTTCTCTCCAGGGAATAGAGAACATATGCTCCAATTCTCCATAGTGTTGGCCTCATCTAGCTCAGCTCTCTTCAGGAAGGTAAGTATCATTTTGTTGTCGTTTAGAATGAAGTCGTATGTGTTTCCTCTATCTTTCATTGCCATTTGTCCTTTCTTTCTTTCCTTACAGCACAGAGGTGATTTCTTCAGTGTTTCTTCCTCATGGGATCTAATCAAGCACCTTCATGTTATTGCCCGATCTTCTTCATCTTCTTTGGATCTACTCTGCAAAGAATCAGAGTGCCAAAATTTGCATAGCATAGCAAGGGTCTACTAGACTGTTCTTCAACATAGAAGCAATATTCTTGTTCCTAGGGATTTTCTACAGTACAAATAACTCTCACTCCTTTTCTCAGTGAGATATGTGTTTAGTGAACAGGAAATATTCTCTCCGATTATTTGTCCTCTCCCTGGAGAGGTAAGTGTCAACTTAGTGACTCTATATCACAAAGTCTTGACGTTTTCCCTTCCCAGGGTGACACTAATCTTTTCCATCTCTCCTCAGGTTGTAATCCATCTACTCAGGTTGAGATGAGAAGATCTCATTTCCAAGCCAGCATGTACAGGGAAGTTAGACTTATCTGCAACTTCCCGCCATAGGTGGAAATGGAGCAGCAGCAGAAGTGGTGGAGCATTCCCATGGAGGAACAAAACTCAGGGAACCCCTGTGGGCCCTGTAGTCAAACCTCATGACCTGCACAAAAACAGTAAAACCAAAACTAAACTGAAGCACAGAATGAAGTGAGGCTTAGGCATCTCAGCTCTCTATTTCATTCTCCTCTAAAGTGAAGGTGTCTGATTTAGCATGCCCTAGCAGAATATTTGTCAAATCTTTTCTACTTAGCAGAGTTGGGTCTCTTCCATTTTCTTGTGTTGCAAGAGATGCTTTGCCTGCAGATCTTCTCTGCATTTTATACACCTCTTTTAGCTCTGCTAGTCAGTCTAGGTTTTCTACAAAGTCTGGAGGCAAAGGGATTTTGGCCTTCTCATCTAGGACTCTCTCCTAAAAGTGTCTGATAAATTGTGCAAAGTTTTGATTCCAGCTCTGCGAGGCATTGAATCCAAATTCCCCAGTTGTCTTGTGCATTGAGTGATGGTCAGCATACAGTAGTTCTTCTCTCGCAGGTATGGGCATGGGTTTCTTTTTCTCCATCTATTGTCACCCTGGCATGTGGGAAATTAGGGTAACTCACCATGGAATGTGTCTCTCTGGTTCTTCAAATATGGAAAGTCTCAGGTCCAGCCATTGTGAACACAGATGATGTCCCCTCCAGTTTGGGGCTAGATATAATGTGTCTGTAGTTCTCCTCAGAATGGAAAGGGCCTCCTCCCCCTGAGCATGAAAGGTGTCCGCTGACAGACATTTCGCTATGGAATGGAGCTCTTCCATTGTTTCACAACTGGAAAGTGACATTGTGTCTCTTGTGAGCAAGGAATACAGGTTTTTGTGTTTGTTTGTTTTTCTCTCGTCAGCCTGGAAAGGGTTTACTAGAGTTGTCCTAATGGTGAAGTATTTCAGGGTGGTTTTATTTCTTCCAGATATGAGGAAGGTAAATATCAAAAGTCTAGGCCTGCTCTGCCCTGAATCTATCTGCTTCCACTCACTCAACTCAAGGAGTTCATGTAGTGTTATTCTCATTAGCATGATATCCAGAGGAATGGAGTGTATACATGCTAATTGTCCTTACTACTGAAGCCATCTAGCTCATCTCTTACTTAGAAGGTAAGTGCCATTTTGTTCTTTCTTTAGCATGAAGTCATATTTGTTTCCATTCTTCTTCTCACTTTTTCTTTCCTTCTCTTCTCAGAACATAGCATTGATTTCTTCATTCTCTGTTCAACATGGGATCATCTAGTTGAGCTCATTGACAGCATATATGGCTTCTTCAGATCTAGTCCACAGGAACTCCATGTGCACATAGCTAGATAGCATAGCAAGCATCTCCTGGAGTCTTCTTTAACACAGAGGCAATGTTCCTCAGTGTGGACTCCTCAGAATGAAATCCATCTGCTCTACTCAACAAGGATTGAAGTTAGTGAGCATGAAATACTCTTTCATATTATTTGGGCTTTTGTCAGAAAGTTAAGTGTTAATTTAGGGCCTCTATCATGAAGTCCTCACTTTTTTTCCCCTTCCCAGGATGACTGCAGTTTTTCCCATCTGTCCTCAGGTTGGAATCCATCTCATCAGACTGAGATCAGAAGATCTTGGTTCCAAGCCAGCCCATGGCAGAGAAGTTTGTGATCATGGTAGGTGTGTGATGCTATGTTTATCACCACAGAATGGAGCTTTTCCTGATTTGCTTATGTGGAAACGGCCTGTTCTGTCTCTCCTCCTCAAGGAATGTTGTTACTTGGGTTTCCCCAGCATAGAAAGTGTCTACTCCAGTATTCCTCATCCTGAAACACCTATATTCCAGGTCTCTTCAGGGTGAATCTACTTCTTCCAGAGCTGATGAAGATAAATGTAAATTGTTGGTTAGTACTATTCAGAATCGATCTTCTACTCACCTTAGCAAATAGTGCATCTAGTGTATTACTCCTTAGCATGGAATGCATGTGCTCATTCCCTCCAGTTAATGGAATACATACATTCCAGTTCTTACTAGTGTTGGATCTATGTGGTCCTTGAACACTGAATGTCCTTTATGGCATGGAATTTATTCATCGATTTCATCTCTTTTCAGGAAGGTGACTGTCAGTTTTGTGTCTCTTCAGTATGAAATCATATTTCCCCCCATCCTGTTCTTGACAATTGCTCTTTCTTTCTCTCTTTAAAGCATGGTATTGGTTTCTTCAGCATCTCTTCCCTATGGATTCATCCTCTCAAGCTCCTTCACAGAATTTTATTGTTCCCATCTTGACTCATGAAGAAAACCATCTGCAGCTTCTCTGTTCATCATTGCAGGGGGCTCCATCTGTCTTCTTCAATGTAGAAGTGATGCCCCTGAGGACTCCTTATTATGAAATACATCTAAGCATGCTTCTCAGCCAGGGATATGTTTCATAAGCATGTAGTACTTCTTTTGCAGCACCTGTACACATTGAGTTCTTTGTTTGTTAGTTGTCAATTGGGCATGTGGGCACTCAGGGCACCTCCCCATGCAAAGTGTCTCTCTGCCTCCCTATATATGGGAGGCTCTCTGTTCCAAACTCTCATCATGGAAATCTTGCCCTCTATTTTGGGGAAAATGTAATTTTTCCCCGAAACGCTGCTCAGATTGGAAAGCGAGGGCCTCCTCCATGCTCCCGAGCATGGGCCTGAGCATTGTCCCTGGCTTCTTTTTGCTCAAGGACATCATTCTACACCATGAGTCGCAGTGTCACTTCTAGCCTTTTTCTGTATATGTGGTGCTGAGGATTCAAACCCACAGCTTCATGTATACAAGGCAACCACTCTTGCCACTAGGCTATATTCCCAGCAGATATTTTGCTTCTTGATTGGAGATAAATGTCTGTCAGATTTGTCTGCCATCTTCAGATATTCAGCCATCCAGCTAGTGGAGATTATCGAACTGGTTGCCTGGCCTGTTTTTAATTGTTTTGAGGTCTTTCCATGCTCTTCCATATGACCTTCAAGAGGCCATTCCTGTTCTGTGCCTGTTTGCCAAATCATCCATCCTCCAGCTCCTGGAATAATTTCTCTGCTTTAGCCACATGGACATCTAACAGTAGTCCCATCATCTTTTGCTGTTCCAGCCTTTTCTCCTTTTTTCCCCTACTCTGATTTAATCTTTCCTTAGTATTACTGAAGAAAACGTGTCTGGCTACCTGCTCCAGGTAGCCCCCTGTGACTAGTCTAGCACTCATCAGGAAGTTCAATGTCTAGTTCAGGTGTGTTGATCATCATATCCCGCAATCCTCAGCATGGAATCTGTGTATAGCTGCCTTGCTCTGCATGAAAATCATCTACTTCCGCTCTTCTCAGAAAGGTAAGTGTTATTTTGAGGTCTTTCTTGCACAGAATCCTATTTTTCACTTGTCGTCCTCTTGACATTTGTCCTTCCTTTTTCTCCTCAGGTCATGGAATTGATGTGTTCAGTCTCTTTCCCAAAAGGGATGCATCCACTTCATCTCATTCACATGGATTATGCCTTCTCTACCTCAACTCCAATTGGAATCCATCTACAGCATATCCACTCAGTATAGCTTGGGTGTCGTTGAGTCTTCCAACAGAGAGACAGTATCCTTGCAGCCTCCTATCCGTATGAAATGCACCTAAATTCTCTTCTCTGCAAGAGATGTTTGGTGTTAATGGAATACTCTCTCAGAGTATTTGTGTTCTTCTCAGAGAAGTAAGTGTCAATTTAGTGTGTCTATATCATGAATTAGTACTTTTTTCCTATTCCCAAGATGAAACTAATCTTTTGCATCTTTCTCCAGGTTGGATTCCATCTGCCCAGGATGGTATCAGAGGATCTCAATTCCAAACTAGCCCATACTAAGGAGTTAGACTTAATTGCCAAAAATATCTGTAATTAGAGGTGGGGTTCAAGTGGTAGAGTGCTAGCTCTGAGCAAAAAACTCTAGGACAGTGCTCAGACCCTGAGGTCAAGCCCAGGATCTGAACAAAACCAAAGTCAAATCCAAACTCAGAATGAAGTGACTTAACCTACTCTTCGTAGTTTGAAATGCCCAGTATTCTAGCTCTACTCTAATGTGAAGGTGTTTAATTTAGCTTGCCTCAGCACCAACTGTGTCTAATACTTCTACTCAAGGGAGGGGGACTTTTCTGTGTCCGTGTTACTGTGTTATATGAGAGACATTGCCTGTGTGTCTTCCCTGCATGTACTCTTTTTTTTTTTTTTTTTTTTTAGCTCTGCTAAACAAGTTATATCTCCTGTGCATGACCCTATAGCAGGAGCCAGTGGCTTCTGCCCTTGTCTGCACTGAATGCTCCTCCATTTGTGATAACTGGGGAAGGATTTGAATGCCACTATATTTTTAAAACATTTTATTGTACGACTTCGAAGTGTAAAGCAACTGAACAATGCATGGGGGAGAGGGAAAGGGGAAGGAGGCAGATGACAGAGGGGATAACAATTTGTACAAGAAATGTATCCACTGCATTACATATGAAACTGTAACCCCTCTGTACATCACTTGGCAATAAATAATGATTTTAAAAAATGAACAAAGGAAAATTGTTTATTGTCAAGTTAGATGTACACAGGGGTTACATTTACATAAGCTAGGTAATGAGTGCAATTCTTTTGGAACATTGTTACCCCACCCTTTTTCTCCTACCCCCCTGAATCTCCTTCCCCCCTAAGTTGTAAAGTTCATTTCGAACAGTGTAAATCACTGTTGACTGGTTTGCCCTGTGTCCCACATTTTCCATAATCTCCCTTCCCTTCCCAAATCAGGTAAACTTATGTACATGCAAAGGGCACAGAATTAGAAAACAAACAAACAGTGACAACATATATAATAATCCAAAGAAGAAAAAAAGAAAGAAAAAATAATTGCAAAGGGTACACTAAAAAAACTTGTGTTTCTATTTCTTGCAATTCATTTGGATAAGCATGATTTTATATGGTCATATGCATATAGGTGTTGATCTGTTTTGATCCTCTATGAAGAAAATTGTAGAGATATTCTAGTTATTACAAAGGAGGGAAACCGTATAGCCTTTGTTTCTTTGGGTCTGGCTTACCTCACTGAATGTGTTTTCTTTCAAGTCTTTCCATTTCCTTGTGAATGGGGTAATGTCATTCATTCTGATGGAAGTATAGAATTCCACTATATATATATGTATGTATATATGTACATATATATATATATAAATATATTCATCTACTGAGGGGTATCTGGGTTGATTTCATATCTTATCTATGGTAAACAGTGCTGCAATCAACATGATTTGGCTGTAGCTTTAATGTTGTCTTGTTTGTAGTTGTTTGGGTAAAATGCCCAGGAGTGGGATTCCTGGGTTATAGGGAGAGCATTGTTTAGGTTTTTGAGGACTGTCCATACTGCTTTCCAGAGTTGTTGAACAAGTTTACATTATTACCAACAGTGTAGTAGCATTCCCTTTTGGCCACATTCCCACCAGCACTGTCCCGGAGCACTTCAGCTCAAGGCAGTGTTCTACCTCTTGAGCCACAGTGTCACAGGTTTTCTGAGTGGTTTATTGGAGAAAAGAGTCTCATGGACTTTTCTGCCCAGGCTGGCTTTGAACCAGGATCTTCAGATCTCAGCCTTCTGTGTTGCTAGGATTGCAGTTGTGAGCCACTGTCACTCAGCTGATTTGCATTTCTTTTGTGCCCCAAAATGTTGAACATTTCTGCATATGTCTACTGGTCATTATTTCTTCTTCAGAGAAGTCTCTCTCTAAGTCTTTAGCTCTTTTATTAATGAGGTTGTGGTTTCTCTAAGGATTTGATTTTTGGAGTTTTGTTTTTTTTTTGTCAGTCCTGGGGCTTGGACTTAGAGCCTGAGCACTGTCCCTGACTTCTTTTTGCTCAAGGCTAGCACTCTGCCACTTGAGGTACAGTGCCACTTCTGGCCATTTTCTATATATGTGGTGCTGCAGAATTGAACCCACGGCCTCATGTATATGGGGCAAGCACTCTTGCCACTAGGCCGTATGCCCAGCCCCCTGCAAGCCTATTTTTCAAAATAGAAGCAATATCCCTGTTCCACAGGGACAATCTACAGCACAAAATGGCTCTCACTACTCTTCTCAGTGAGGAATGTGTTAGTGAGCAAGATCTACTCTGTCAGATTATTTGTACTCTCCCCGGAGAGGTAAGTGTCAACTTAGTGACTCTTTATCACAAAGTCTTCACTCTTTTCCCTTCCCAGGTTGAAACTAATCTTTTCCATCTGTCCTCAGGTTGGAATCCATGGGTTGAAATCAGAGGAACCCATTTCCAAGCCAGCATGTTAATGAAGTTAGTGAGAGAAGTGTTGGAAAAGTTAGGGAGTCTTATCTACAATTCCTCACCAACGGTTGAAGTGAAGCTGTGCCAGAAGTGGTAGAGCATTAGCCTCAAGGCAAATAACTGAGTGACAGGATGCAGACCCTCCATTCAAGGCCTGGGACCTACTAAAAACCACTACCAAATGAGAAAACAGAATGGCGCACAATTAACCATTTCTTCTCATCATGCAATGCCAGTATTCTAGCTCTTGTCATATGTAAAGATGTTTGTTTAATTTAGCATATGTCAGTAAGGTGTTTAATCTTACTCATGAGAGCTAGACCTCTTCTATGAGCTGTTGCACGAGAAGCATTACCTGCAGGTCTTCTCTGCATGTAATCCTTCTCTTAGCTTGATTAGCTCTGGTAATCAAGGAGAATCCTCTGTGAAGGGACTCTGCAGCATGGAGGCAAATGTCTTCTGCCATTGTCAGCAAGGAATATCTATTGCATTTCTCCTAATTATGAAAGTCTTTGACTCCAGTCATAGTAGGTGTAGAATCCAGACTTCCAGTATGGCTGAGGAGAGAGTGCATGTTGGTATGCAGTACCTCCCCTCCAGCAAGTGTGTACAAGGCCTTTGTCTGCATCAGTTTTGATTATGGCATGTAGGTGCTCAGGGTAGCAACCCATGGAATAAGTCTTCGCCCTCCTCAAATATAAAATGTCTCATTCCATCCTTAAAAAAATACCTTTCGACAATTACTTTTATTAGTGTATTTTCTTGTTACATATAATCCTTAGCTACTGCATTTATGTATTTATCATTTTGGCTGTTACATTTACATGGATTTTGCTCTAAGCACCCTGATTAGTATATTCTCATATTAGTCAGGAAGACAAATAAGTTTAAATAGTGGTTTTATCCCTAAAACCCACAGCTAATTCACCCAAAAATTTCCTGATCTAATTCTAATTATATAGGAAAGACTTTGAAGCATTGCTTTATTTTGCCAGTCCTGGGGCTTGAAATCAGGGCCTAGGTACTTTCCCTGAGCTTCTTTTTACTCAAGGCTAGCATTCTACCACTGGAGCCATGGTTCCATCTTCGGCTTTCTCTCCATGTGATACTGAGAAATCAAACCCAGGGCTTCGTGTATACTAGTCAAGCAGTCCATCACTAAGCCACATACCCAGCTTGAGCATTACTTTTTAAACAAATTTTCTCAAACTAAAAAAACAAGTAATAAAACAGTTGGTTCCATAACCTTAGGGAATTCTTAGAAAACGATGCTACTCTTTTTTTTTTTTTTTTGGTTTATTTCCTTGACTAAATTCATTAATTTTCTGACCAGTCATATTTGAGAAAAATGGTAAGAGTAATTCTAACCTTCAACATTTTAGCTAGTGTAAAACATCTAGGCTCTTATCTAAGTGGTGCACAATTATCCCAACAACAAAAATGCCCTACGTACAAAGGTGCAAATCTAAAGTAAATATATCATTAAGTGGTTCAGTATTATAAAACATGTATGTGAAATATTTCCACCAGTCTCTGTAAAGAAATACATACAATCCATTAACATTAAATTCAGTAAATCCTGGGAGCTGGGAATATGGCCTAGTGGCAAGTGTGCTTTCCTTCTATACATGAAGCCCTAGGTTCGCTTCCTCAGCACCACATATATAGAAAAGGCCAGAAGTGGTGCTCAAGTTTTCAGTGTGCTAGCCTTTGAGCAAAAAGAAACCAGGGACAGTGCTCAGGCCCTGATCCTGAAGGCCCAGGAATGGCAAAAAAAAAAAAAAAATTCAGTAAAACCTGACAACATAATTTAAAATTGGCAATTAAAAGGTCCAAAAAGGAAAGACAAAAAAATCCAGTGAACTTTGAAAAAAGACCTTTTTTCCAACATCTCTGTGGATAAATGTTTTATATTCCTTTATTTTATACTACTACCAAAATATTGTATCTTTCCACAAACAACACAAAACAAGCATACAGTATCTAAAATGCCTCTCTGACAAGAAACTAAGTATTTGAATGTAAACTTGAATATTTTCCCTAAATAAGGCCATGATAATCATAGAATAAAACTGATGTAAGCAGTTCAGGCAAAAAAAATGCATACTTCATTGTTTTAAAAGCAATCGATTTTAATGCTGTTTAATTAAAACATTATAAATGTTTACCTAAAACATAATTATAAATACAAAACTGTTGAAATTTTTATAAATACTACTTGGGAAACGTCACAGATTGACAAGGAATTGGATAATGGTTGGGACACAGAAGAAAGGAGTAATATAAGGGTTGTTTGATAACATATCTGAAAATACCTTCAACGGTGTAAAAAAAAAAACAACAAAAAAACTCAGGTTTATTTTTCTGAGTTTGAAAACCTAACAGCAAAACAATTTGCATATAAGGCATATGAACATTTGTCCATAAAAGACTCCCAAATGTCTCGAAAAAAGTATACATAAACCAAGATGTAATCCATTAGGATAAACGATTTAAGCATGTCAAGAGTAGCTTATCAAGAGCTGGGAGTCACTCTCACCTGCATCACTGAATTATATCCAGCCCATGCAAAACTGTGTTCTGCATAACTGACTCTTATGGCTCTTCAGTAACAAGCTTGGATAAGGCAGATCCAACCTAAAAGACATGCAATGGCTCAAGAAACACAGGTTGCATGAAACTGCCTTGCAAAGCCTTGGGTGCCTACAGTTGATCTGATGCCCATGAAAATATAGCTATCACCTCCCTGAATATAGAATGCCTCATTACAGCCTCTGTGAACATGGAAGAGGCCTCTCCCAGTTTGGGACAAGATGTGATGTGACTCCTCCAGCTCTCCTCAGAATGGAAAGTGTCCCCTTTACCTCCTGAACATGTGGAAGGTGTACACTGCTGAGGGTCTCACAATGGAATGGATCATTACCCAGCCTTGCTCAAAGGAACATGCCTGTTTTCTGTCCCTTGAGCAAGGATAGATTTTCTTTGTTCTCAGCTTGGAAAGTGTCTACTGCAGTTGTCTTCATCCTGAAGTACATGCACTCTAGCTCTCCTCAGGGTGGATTTCTTTCTTCCAGATCTGAGGAAGGCAAAAGTCAAGTCTAAGCTTGTTCTGCCTGAATCCATCTCCTTCTGCTCACTCAATGCAAGGAGTACATATAGTATTATTATCTTTAGCATGATATCCAGGAGGAACAAAGTGTATATGTGCTAATTTTCCTTAGGATTGAAGCCTTCTGGTTCATCTCTCCCTAGGAAGGTAAATGTCATTTTGTTGTCTCTTTATTATGATGTCATATTTGCTTTCTCTCTTCTTCTCCTTATGTTTTTATTTCTCTTCTCAGATCATGGGCTTGATTTCTTCATTCTCCCTTTAACATGCGATCTATCCATTTGAGCTCCTTCACAGAATATATGTCTTCTCCAGATCTACTATGCCAGGAATCTTTGTGCAGATAGCTAAACAACATAGCATGAGTCTCCTCTAGTCTTCAACATAGAGCCAATGTCTCTGTGCGATCCAAGTATGAGTCCATTTATCAGCTCTACTCAGTGAGGAACAAGTTTACTTAGCATGGAATACATATTCAGATTAATTGAGTTTTCCTCAGAGAGGTAAGTGATAACATGGGGTCTACATTATGAACTATTCATTCTTTCCCCTTCCCAGGTTGAATCCAATTTTTGCCATCTATCCTCAGGTTGGAATCCATTTGATCAGATTGAGATCAGAAGATCTTGGTGCAAAGCCAGCCCGTGCAGAGTAGTTTGTGATGCTTGAAGTGAATCAGGCCTCAAGTGGTAGAGCACTAGTCTTGAGTAAAAAAGCTCAGGGACAGTGCTCAGGCCCTGTGTTCGAGACCTGGCACCTGCACAAACAGAAGAAAACTAAAACTAAACCAAAACACAGAATGGATTGAGACCTGAGCATCTCTTCTCAATCTGCAATGCCTTTATTTGGTCTGTCCTCTTAAAAGAAGGTGTCTCAATTAGCTTTCCTCAGCAGCAAATGTGTACAATATTTGTCCTGAGTAGAGATGGGTCTTTGCCTCTTCCAATGAGATCCATTGCCTATAGGTCTTCTCTGCATGCAGTCCTTCTCTGTCAGTTCAGCTCATCAAGTTAGATTTCCTTTGAACTATCCAACAGAATATGTGTTTCCTCTATTTGTCCTAAATGAGAAAGGCTTTGATTTTTGTTCCAATAGGCATTGAACCCAAGTGTCCGAGTTGCCTTGTGTATCAAGTGGGGTCATCATGGAGTATTTCTTCTCTAGCATGTTTGCCATGGAATCTTTGTCTCCATCATTTGTGATCCTGGCATGTGGGTACTTAGCGCAATGTGTCTCTCAACGTCTCCGGATATGATGAATTTCAGGCACAGCAATTGTAAACATGGTGGATGTCTCCTCAAATTGAGGGAGTATTTAAATTGCCTCTTGTAACTCTCCTGAGAATGGACAGTGTCTCCTCCATCCTCCAGAGCATGAAAGGTGTGATTCCAAGTGTTTCACCAACGACTGAATCTCTTCCAGGCTAACTCATGTGCAAAGTGACTTTTCTGTCTCCCATGAGCAAGGAATGTATTTTCTTTGGCTGTGTTCAGTCAGGAAAGCATGTACTCCAGTTGTCCTGTGCCTGAAATGCATGTCTTTTAGTTTTCGTCAGGATGGATCTACTTTTTCCAAATATTCAGATGGAAAATATCAGGTCTAGGCTCCTATTGGCAAGAATCAATCTCCTTCTCACCCCAGACAATTGCACCTCTAGTGTAATTCTCCATGGCTCAAATGCATCTAATGCTTGCTAGGGAGGGAACAGAGTGCATGTGTTCCAATTCTCCCATTCTGGAAGTATCTAGTATGTCTCTGGTCAGCAAGGTGAATGTGTAGTTCAGGTGTTTTTCTCAGGAATCAACATGTCCCCTTCTGCTCAGCATGGAATAGATATATGCTCCCCTCCACACCTGTTTTTATAGGCATGGAATTTGTCTCTTCCAGCTCTTCTCAGGAAGGTGAGTGTCATTTTGCTTTCTCATAGCACAAAATCATATTCTTTGCTCTTTTCCCTTTTTTTTTTTTTTTTTTTGGGCCAGTCCTGGGCCTTGGACTCAGGGCCTGAGCACTGTCCCTGGCTTCTTCCCCCTCAAGGCTAGCACTCTGCCACTTAAGCCACAGCGCCGCTTCTGGCCGTTTTCTGTATATGTGGTGCTGGGGAATCGAACCTAGGGCCTCGTGTATCTGAGGCAGGCACTCTTGCCACTAGGCTATATCCCCAGCCCCCTCTTTTCCCTTCTTGACATTTTTCCTTTCCTTCTCTTTCGAGAGCATTGAAGTGATTCCTTCAGATGCTCTCCTCCATAGGATTTATCCTCGTGAGCTCCTTCACAGGATTTATGTCTTTTACTGCAGTATCCAAGATGAAATTGATCTGCAGCTACCCATTCTGGTATACCATGGGGCTACTCTAGTCTTCTTCAATATAGGAGGGATGTCTCTGGACTCCTCAGTATGCAATGCATTTAAGCACTCTTCTCAGGTTGGGAGGTATTTTGTAACCACAGAATGCTCTCTCAGCCTAGTTATTATCTACTCAGATTTCATTTTCAGGAAGGTAATTCGCTGCTTGAGCTCTCTTCAGTGTGGAATCTCTCTTTTATATTTTCCTTAGTTTGCAGTACATTTTCTCCAGCAGTTTTTAGCAAGAAATGTGTGGATTCCAGCTCTCTCCATCAAGCAGTGTACCTACTGTAGCTTCATCTAGGTAGGATCCCAGTTGTCAGGATGTCACCCTAGCTGGTGTTCAAGGCAGTTCCAGTTGGCAATGTGTGTGTCCCCTCCATTCTTGGTCAGCATGGAGTCTGGCTGGTAAGAGTGGTCCTTGTCCTGGAATATGTCTACTGCAGCTCTCGTGCCTGGATGTTGTGAGGCTCTTCAAGGTGGGCATAGAATGGATGTGTCCCCTGAAACAGTGTCATCTTGATATGCTCCCCATGGGAAGTATGTTACTCCTCCCTCTCTTGGCATCAAATGCATGCCCATGTGTTCAGTGTGGAAAGTATATTTTCTACCTTCACAAAGCATGAAATGCGGCTCGTGCAGTCCACTTGAGAATGCTCGTTAAGCACCAATGATTCCTACCTGTAATCCTATCTACTCAGGCAGCTAAGCCCTGAAGGTCTCTGTTCAAAGGCAGGTCCTGCATGATAGTCTAGGAGAGTTTTAGCTGAACTTATCCACCAAAAAGCTCCCAAGTGGAGCGGTGTCTCAAGTGGTAGATTGCTACCCTTGAGCAAAACACCCAGGATGCTTTGACTTGGCAAGGTAGTCATAAATCCCAGAAACTCAAAGCCCAAACCCAGAATTCAGTGAGAAATATCCTTCACTTCTCAGCCCCTGTTTAGGTTCTCATTTTGTAAAGGTGTCTAATTTAGCTACATTCAGAAGGAAATCTGTCAGTTCCTCAGCAGAGATGAGGCTCGTCAGTTTCCATCACTGTACACGTTGAATATATCTTCCCCATTGTTGGACATGTGGATTATGACTCCTCAAGGGTTGTGCATATGGAATATGTTTCTTCCAGTTATTTGCATGTTCAATATGTCTGCATTAATTTGGCATGTGGAATAGTCTTATCCTATTTTGGGCAGTTAGAAAATGTCTCATCAAATTTTGAGCCTGTGAAATGTATGTCCTTCAGTATTGGCTCTGTGGAATATGTTTTTTCCAGATTTGAGCATGTGGAATAATTTTTTCTAGTTTTTAACATGTGGAAATTGGTCTCAACCAATTTTGCACATGTGGAATGTGTCTCCAGTTTTTGTCATGTGGAAATGTCTCCTCCTATTTTGGGCACATGGATTAACTCTCCTCCAATTTTGGTCATGTAGAAGTTGTCTCCTATAGTTGTGGGCATGTGGAATATTTCTTTTCCAGCTTTAGACCTTTGGAATATATCTCCTTCAGATTGCGCATGTGGAATATGGCTCCTCCACACTTTCCAGCATGTGGAATGTATGTCCTCCAATTTAGGGTATGTGGAATATATTTCTGCCAGTTAAGGGCAAATGGAAGATCTTGCCTGCAGTTTTGGTCATATGCGAGATATCTCCTACAGTTTTGCTGATGCAGATTATGTCTCCTCCAGTTTTGGGCATGTGGAATATGTCTCCTACAGTTAGGGCATGTGGAATGTGTCTCCTCCAGTTTTGGTCATATGTAAGGTGTCTCCTCAAATTTTGGGCACGTGATGTGGAATATGTCTCCAGCTATACACATGCGAAAGATGTTTCTTCCAGTTTTGGGCATGTGGATGAAGTCTCATTCAGTGTGGGTGCATGAAATGCATTACCTTCAGCTTTTGGCCTATGGAATATATGTCCTCATGTTTTTGGCATGTGAAATATATGTACCCACTTTTCAGGATGTGGAATATATGTCTTCCAATTTTGGGTGTGCAGAATATGTCTCCTCCAATTTTCGTTGTGTTTAATATGTCTTCTCTAATTTAGGGCACATGAAGATGTCTTCTTCAGTTTTGTGCATGTGAGTATGTCTCAGTTTTTGGCATTTGGAATATATCTGCTCCACTGTGGGTGGAACATGGCTATTCCAGTTGTGCATATGGAATAAATGTCCTCCAATTTTTGGCATGTGCTATTGTCTCCTCCAGTTTGGGGAATCTGGAAGTTGTCTCCTCTAGTTGGTGCATGTGGAATATGTCCCTTCTGGTTTTTGGAGCGAAGTATATGTTTCTTACAGTTTTCTGCATGTGGAATTTCTCTCTGTTGTTTTTGGGAATTGGAATATATCTCATCCACTTGTGTGCATGTGGAAGATGTTTCCTCCCGGTCAGGTACGTAGAATATGTCTCTTCGTGATTTGGCATGTGGAATACTACATCTTCTCCAGTTTTGGCTCTGTCGAATATATCTCTTCTAGTTTATGGGACATGGCTTATGTCTGTTCCAATTTGGGTATGTGGAATGTGTCTCCATCTGTTTTGGGCAAGTGGAAGATGTCTCCTGCAGGATTTTGAATGTGGAATATGTCTCCTCCACTTTGGGGCATGTTGAAGATGTGTCATCAAATTTTGAGCATGTAGAATATGTCTCCTCCAGTTTTGGATATGTGGAATATGTCTCCTCTAGGTTTGTGCATGTGGAATATATTTCCTCTTGTGGGCATGTGGAATAAGGCTCCTCTGCTTTTGGGCATGTGGAAGATATTTCCTTCAGGGTTGTGAATGTGGAAGATATCTACTCCTATTTTGAGCCTGTGGAACTTGCTTCCTCCAGTTTTGGGATATGGAAGATGTCTCCTGCACTTTCCACCATGTGGAATCTGTGTCTTCCATTTCGAAGCATGTAGAAGATGTATTCTTCTGTTTTTAGCATGTGTAAGATTTCTCCTCCAGCTTTGTACGTATGGAATATTTGTCTTCCAGTATTCATTAAATGAAATAATACTACTCCATTGTTGCACATGTGGATTATGTTTCCTCCAGTTTTTGGGAAACGAAATACAAATCCTACAGTTTGAAGTAAGTTTGTGCAATGTGCCTCCTCCTACTTAGGTCATGTGCAATATGTTCTCCAGTGTTGCCCATGTAAAAGAAGCCTTCTCCAATTTAGGGAATATGGAAGATGTCTAGGTCAAGTTTATCCATGTGGAATATGCATCCTCCAGTTTTTGGCATAGGAAAATATGTCCTCCAATTTTGGGTGTGTGGAAGACGAGACTCCATTTTGGGTTACGTGGGATATGTCCCTTGTATTTTTTCAGCATTTGGAATATGTGTGAGTTTTTGGCATGTGGAAAATATCTACTAATTTAGGGTATGTGAAATGTCTCCACCAATTTTGGTATGTGTAAATGTCTCCTTGAATTTTGGCCACATGGAAGATGTCTGCTCCTTTGTGTGTGTGGAATAAGTCCCTCTCAGTTTTTGGCATTTGTAATATGTCCCTTCTAACTTTGTGCTTGTGGAATAAGTCTCTTCTAGTTGTAGGTATGTGGAATAAATTTCCAATTTGGGGTATATGGAAGATGTCCCCTCCAGTTTTGGGAATGCAGAAGATGTCTCCTCCAGCTTATTGCTTGTGGAATATGTCTCTTCCAGTTTTATGCATGTAGAATATTTATTTTCCATTTGGGCATGTGGAATGTGTCTCCTCCAGTTCTGACCATGTGGAAGTTGTCTCTTCAATATCTGTGCATGTGGAATATATCTCCTCCAGTTTTGGAAATACAACATATGTCTCTTCCAGGTTTGTGCATGTGGAATATGTTTCTTTCAGTTTTCAGCATATGGAATGGATCTTCTCTAATTTTGTGCAGGTGGAATGTGTCTCCTCCTGTTTATGGCATGTAGAAAATGCCTGTTCCCTTTTTTTTAATGTGAAATATATTTCCTCATGTTTTGGACACTGGAATATGTCTTCTGCAAGTTTGTACTGGTGAAATATGTCTCTTCCAGTTTGCCCATGTGGAAGATATCTTCTCAATACTTGTGCATATGGAATGTATCTCCTCCAGTTTTGTAAATAGGGGATATGTGTCTTCCAGTTTTGTGCATGTGGAATATGTATCATGCAGTTTGGAAAATGCCTGCTCTATGTTTGTGTGGAATATATTTCCTCCAATTTTGGGCATGTGGAATATGTTTCCTCCATTTTTGTGCACAGAGAATATCTCTTTTCCAGTTTTTGCATGTGGAAGATGTCTCCTCCAGTTTTGAGAATGTGGAATTAATCTATTTTCATTTTAGGCATGTGAACTATGTCTTCAATATTGGGCGTGTTGAAAATGCCTGCTCTTTTTTTTTTTTTTTTTTGCATGTGGAATATAGTTCGTCTAGTTTTCAACATGTGGAAGATTTGTCTTCCATATATGGGCATTTAGAATATTTATCTTCTAGTTTTTGGTATTGGAACTATATCCCCTCCCATATTGGGCTTTGTGGAATACATCCTCTCCAATTTGGGCATGTGGAAGATGTCTTATACAGCTTTGTACATGTGGAATATATCTTCCAGTTTTCAGTATATGGAATATATGTGCTTCCGGTTTGGGCCTATGGAATATGTCTCTTCTACATTTGGGCATGTGGGATCTGTCGCCTCCTTTTTCAGGCATGTGGAATACGTTTCCTCCCGTTTAGGAAATGTGGAATATGTCTCCCATTTTGGGCATGTGGAATACATCTTTTACTGTTTGGGGCCAGTGGACATTTTCTCCCTCTTCTTTTGGTTATGCCAAAGCTGTCTCCTCCAGTTTGTGTATGTCAAAGTTGTCACCTCCAGGTTTTGACATACGGAAAATATTGCCTCCAGTTTTGGGCATGTGGAAAATTTCTCCTCCAGCATTGTGTATATGCTGTATGTCTCTTCCAGTCATGGGCATGTGGAAGATATCTCCTCCAGTTTCCAGCTTGTGGAAGATGTCTCCTCTGGTTTCGGTTTGTGGAATATATATCCTCCAGTTGGGGGCATGCAGAATATGTTTCCTCCACTTCTGGACATCCCTATAGCCAATGTTTGCAATGCTCCTCAGCATGGAATGTGATTACTCCATCTCTACATGACTTGGAGCCACAAGTGCAATATTAGGAAAGTTCTATTTTTCAACTGCACAATGCCTGCTATATATCCTCTCCAATCCACTTGAGAATGGAGATTCACCCAGCTCGTGTTATCAGGAAAATTGGATACTTCAGTTTTCCTCAACAGAAAATGTCTCTTGTATTCCTCAGCCTGGAATATGTGTACTCTAGGTAAACACACCATGCAATTTTTTTCCCCAGCATTCCTTCACATGGTATGTGTTCATCCACTTCTCCTCAATATGGAGTGTCTTTCCCCATCATTTTTCACTGACAGTATCTCCTCCAGTTTTGGAAATACAGCATATGTCTCTTCCAGGATTGTGCATGTGGAATACGTTTCTTTCATTTTTCAGCATATGGAACGCATCTTCTCCAATTTTGTGCATGTGGAATATGTCTCCTGCAGTTTGGGGCATGGAGAAAACGCTTGAACCAGTTTTGTTAATGTGGAATATATTACCTCCAATTTTGGACACTGGAATATGTCTTCTGCAAGTTTGTGCTGGTGGAATATGTCTCTTCCAGCTTGACAATGTGGAAGATATCTCATCAATATTTGTGCATATGGAATATATCTCCTCTAGTTTTGGAAATACAGCATATGTGCTTTCCCGGTTTGTGCAAGTGGATTATGTTTCTTTCAGTTTTCTGCATATGGAACACATCTTCTCCAATTTTGTGCTTGTGGAATATGTCTCCTGCATTTTGGGGCATGGAGGATACACCTGATCCATTTTTGTCAATGTGGAATATATTTCTTCCAGTCTTGGACACTGGAATATGTCTTCTGCAAGTTTGTGCTGGTGGAATATGTGTCTTCCAGCTTGACCATGTGGAAGATATCTTCTCAATACCTGTGCATATGGAATATATCTCCTCCAGTTTTGTAAATACAGGATATGTGTCTTCCAGTTTTTTGCATGTGGAATATGTCTTCTCCTGTTTTCAGCGTAAGGAAAAAATCTTCTCTAATTTTGTGCATGTGGAATATGTCTTCTCCTGTTTTCAGCATGAGAAATAAATCTTCTCTAATTTTGTGCATGTGGAATATGTCTTCTCCTGTCTTCAGCATATGGAATAAATCTTCTCCAATTTTGTGCCTGTGGAATATGTCTCCTGAAGTTTGGGATATGTCGAAAATGCCTGATCTATGTTTGTTTGTGTGGAATATATTTCCTCCAATTTTGGGCATGTGGAATATGTTTCCTCCATTTTTGTGCACAGAAGATCTCTTTTCCAAGTTTTCGCACGTGGAAGATGTCTCCTCCAGTATTGAGAATGTGGAATTAATCTATTTTTGTTTTAGGCATGGGAAATCTGTCTTAAATATTGGGCAGGTTGAAAATACCTGCTCCTTTTTTTTTGGCATGTGGAATATAGTTCGTCTACTTTTCAACATATGGAAGATGTGTCCTCCTTGTTTGGGCATTCGGAATATATATCTTCCAGTTTTTGGCATGGTATATCTCCTCCCATATTGGGCTTCTGGAATACATCTTCTTTAATTTGGGCATGTGGAAGATGTCTTCTCCTGGTTTGTACATGTGGAATATATCTTCAAGTTTTCAGTGTATGCAATATATGTGCTTCTGTTTGGGGCCTATGGAATATGTCTCTCCCACTTTTGGGCATGTGGGATCAGTCTCCTCCTGTTTTGGACATGTGGAATATATCTCCTCTAATTTTGGGCATGTGGAACCCATATCCTCCTGTTTCAGTCATGTGGAATATGTCTCCTCCCGTTTAGGAAATGTGGAATATGTCTCCTATTTGGTGCATGTGGAATACATCTTTTCCTGTTTGGGGCAAGTAGACAATGACTCCCTCCAGTTTTGGTTATGTCAAAGCTGTCTCATCCACACTGGGCATGTCAAAGGTGTCACCTCCAGGTTTTGACATACAGAAGATATGGACTCCAGTTTTGGGCATGTGGAAGATTTCTCCTCCAGTGTTGCGTATATGCATTATGTCTCCCCCAGTCTTGGGCATGTGGAAGATATCTCCTACAGTTTCAGCTTGTGGAAGATGTCTCCTCTGCTTTCCATTTTGTGGAAGATATATCCTCCAGTTGGGGGCATGCAGAATATGTTTCCTCCACTTCTGTACATCCCTATGGCCAATGTTTGCAATGCTCCTCAGCATGGAATGTGACTACTCCATGTCTACATGACTTGGAGCCACAAGTGCTGTCTTAGGAAAGTTCTATTTTCCAACTTCAAAATGCCTGCTGTAAATACCCTCCAATCCACTTGGGAATGAAAATTCACCCAGCTCATGTCATCAGGGAAATTGGAGAATTCAGTTTTCCTCAACAGAAAATGTCTCTTGTATTCGTGTGCCCGGAGTATGTGTACTCAAGGTAAAAACACCATGCAGTGTTTTTCCCCAGCATTCCTTCACATGGTATGTGTTCATCCACCACTCCTCAATATGGAATATCTTTCCCCATCATTTTTCAACTGAGAGTTTCTCCTCCAATTCTGAGCAAGAGCAATGTTTTCAGAACGTGGAATATATCTCCTCCAATTTGGTATATGTAGAATACATCTTTTCCAGTTTTGTGCTGTAGAAGATGTCTCCTCGAGTTTTCAGCACTTGGAATATATCTCCTTCAATTTGGGACATGTGGAGTGTATCTTTGCCAGTTTGGTGCTGTGAAACATATGTCCTCGGGGTTGCGGCATGTGGAATATGTCTCCATGTTTGAGCCCAGGTCTCCTCATCCATTGTCCTGAGCATAAATGGTGTGTGCTGCTGGTCACTCAGCAGAATGGGCCTCCTCGAGCCTTACTCACATGGAATATCTATGCTTCAGTGCCTCTCTGCATAGAATTTGTCCACTCTAGTTCACAGTCTAAAATGCATCTACTCCAGTACTCACTAAGAAGTAACCTCACCTTGAGAATCTAAATGAACGAAAATTTATTTAACCCTTTTATTGTCCCCTCATTCTTAGGCTTCCCCCTAGTATCCTAATATCCCAGTATTTCTGAGGATGGAAAAAATGTCAAGGCCATACCTATACACAATGAAGCCCATCTCCTTTTGCTCACTAGAGCAAGGAACAGATCGAGTCTAATTTTTCTCAGTAAGGACTGTATTTGTCACTGCTCTCTAAAGCATCAAGAGGATGTGTCCCAAGACTTGCCAGCCTCGCTAACATGGATTCCAGCTCTCTACCGAAGTTGAGTGTTCTCTTAAGGATTCCTTAACTTCCACTATTCTCAGCATAGGATATACGTGCTCCTGTTCTCTTTGGCAGGAATGTATCTATTCCAACTCTCCATGAGAAGGTAAGCATTTATTCATGATAAGCAATTGTTAGCATGAAACTATCTCCTTCCTGTATCCTCATTGCTCACAGCAGAAAACGACTTTTTCAGTTTTTCTCCTGCATGGAATCTGTGTACTTCAGTTCATTCCTCATGTTCTATGTCTACCTCATGTCTCTACAGGAAGAAATGAAGCTATTATTACTGTCAATAGCATGGAACATGGCAAGTGAAGCTCTACTCACAAGGTAAGTATCATCTCCAGCTTTCCTTTTGGTGGAAGCTGTCTACTCCAGCTGTGCTGAGAATGGAATATATGTAATGTAGCCCACCTCAGGTAGGTAATTACTAACTCAGTTCTCTTCAGCATGTTGACATGTGTACTTATAGCACAGAATGTGTCTGCGCTAATCCTCTTCAACATATAGACTGTGACTCTCATGTTTCCATAAGTTGGAATGTGTCTACTCCACTTTACTTCATCAAGAGAGGCTCATGATGAAGTTGTGGCTCTCAGCATCGCATATGATGAAACCAGCTCTTGTCGGCATGGTAAGTGTCAACGCTGGCATTCTCAGGCATGGAATCTGGCAAGTATAGTGCTCCTTGGCATGGAGTACATTTTTGCATTTGGAATAGGTCCCTTCCAACTTTGTGCTTGTGGAATAATTCTCTTCTAGTTGTAGGTATTTGGAATAAATTTCCAATTTGGGGTATATGGAAGATGTCCCCTCCAGTTTTGGGAATGCAGAAGATGTCTCCTCCAGCTTATTGCTTGTGGAATATGTCTCTTCCAGTTTTATGCATGTAGAATATTTATTTTCCATTTTCGCCATGTGGAATATGTCTCCCCCAGTTTTGACCATGTGGAAGTTGTCTCTTCAATATTTGTACATATGGAATATATCTCCTCCAGTTTTGGAAATACAGCATATGTGCTTTCCCGGTTTGTGCAAGTGGATTATGTTTCTTTCAGTTTTCTGCATATGGAACACATCTTCTCCAATTTTGTGCTTGTGGAATATGTCTCCTGCATTTTGGGGCATGGAGGATACACCTGATCCATTTTTGTTAATGTGGAATATATTTCTTCCAGTCGTGGACACTGGAATATGTCTTCTGCAAGTTTGTGCTGGTGGAATATGTGTCTTCCAGCTTGACCATGTGGAAGATATCTTCTCAATACCTGTGCATATGGAATATATCTCCTCCCGTTTTGTAAATACAGGATATGTGTCTTCCAGTTTTTTGCATGTGGAATATATCTTCTCCTGTTTTCAGCGTAAGGAATAAATCTTCTCTAATTTTGTGCATGTGGGATATGTCTTCTCCTGTTTTCAGCATGAGGAATAAATCTTCTCTAATTTTGTGCATGTGGAATATGTCTTCTCCTGTCTTCAGCATATGGAATAAATCTTCTCCAATTTTGTGCCTGTGGAATATGTCTCCTGAAGTTCTGAAGTTTGGGATATGTCGAAAATGCCTGATCTATGTTTGTTTGTGTGGAATATATTTCCTCCAATTTTGGGCGTGTGGAATATGTTTCCTCCATTTTTGTGCACAGAAGATCTCTTTTCCAAGTTTTCGCACGTGGAAGATGTCTCCTCCAGTATTGAGAATGTGGAATTAATCTATTTTTGTTTTAGGCATGGGAAATCTGTCTTAAATATTGGGCAGGTTGAAAATACCTGCTCCTTTTTTTTGGCATGTGGAATATAGTTCATCTACTTTCAACATATGGAAGATGTGTCCTCCTTGTTTGGGCATTTGGAATATATATCTTCCAGTTTTTGGCATGGTATGTCTCCTCCCATATTGGGCTTGTGGAATACATCTTCTTTAATTTGGGCATGTGGAAGATGTCTTCTCCTGGTTTGTACATGTGGAATATATCTTCAAGTTTTCAGTGTATGGAATATATGTGCTTCTGTTTGGGGCCTATGGAATATGTCTCTCCCACTTTTGGGCATGTGGGATCAGTCTCCTCCTGTTTTGGACATGTGGAATATATCTCCTCTAATTTTGGGCATGTGGAACCCATATCCTCCTGTTTCAGTCATGTGGAATATGTCTCCTATTTGGTGCATGTAGAATACATCTTTTCCTGTTTGGGGCAAGTAGACAATGACTCCCTCCAGTTTTGGTTATGTCAAAGCTGTCTCATCCACACTGGGCATGTCAAAGGTGTCACCTCCAGGTTTTGACATACAGAAGATATGGACTCCAGTTTTGGGCATGTGGAAGATTTCTCCTCCAGTGTTGCGTATATGCATTATGTCTCACCCAGTCTTGGGCATGTGGAAGATATCTCCTACAGTTTCAGCTTGTGGAAGATGTCTCCTCTGGTTTCCATTTTGTGGAAGATATATCCTCCAGTTGGGGGCATGCAGAATATGTTTCCTCCACTTCTGTACATCCCTATGGCCAATGTTTGCAATGCTCCTCAGCATGGAATGTGACTACTCCATATCTACATGACTTGGAGCCACAAGTGCTGTCTTAGGAAAGTTCTATTTTCCAACTTCAAAATGCCTGCTGTAAATACCCTCCAATCCACTTGGGAATGAAAATTCATCCAGCTCATGTCATCAGGGAAATTGGAGAATTCAGTTTTCCTCAACAGAAAATGTCTCTTGTATTCGTGTGCCCGGAGTATGTGTACTCAAGGTAAAAACACCATGCAGTGTTTTTCCCCAGCATTCCTTCACATGGTATGTGTTCATCCACCACTCCTCAATATGGAATATCTTTCCCCATCATTTTTCAACTGAGAGTTTCCCCTCCAATTTTGAGCAAGAGCAATGTTTTCAGAACGTGGAATATATCTCCTCCAATTTGGTATATGTAGAATACATCTTTTCCAGTTTTGTGCTGTAGAAGATGTCTCCTCGAGTTTTCAGCACTTGGAATATATCTCCTTCAATTTGGGACATGTGGAGTGTATCTTTGCCAGTTTGGTGCTGTGAAACATATGTCCTCCGGGTTGCGGCATGTGGAATATGTCTCCATGTTTGAGCCCAGGTCTCCTCATCCATTGTCCTGAGCATAAAAGGTGTGTGCTGCTGGTCACTCAGCAGAATGGGCCTCCTCGAGCCTTACTCACATGGAATATCTATGCTTCAGTGCCTCTCTGCATAGAATTTGTCCACTCTAGTTCACAGTCTAAAATGCATCTACTCCAGTACTCACTAAGAAGTAACCTCACCTTGAGAATCTAAATGAACGAAAATTTATTTAACCCTTTTATTGTCCCCTCATTCTTAGGCTTCCCCCTAGTATCCTAATATCCCAGTATTTCTGAGGATGGAAAAAATGTCAAGGCCATACCTATACACAATGAAGCCCATCTCCTTTTGCTCACTAGAGCAAGGAACAGATCGAGTCTAATTTTTCTCAGTAAGGACTGTATTTGTCACTGCTCTCTAAAGCATCAAGAGGATGTGTCCCAAGACTTGCCAGCCTCGCTAACATGGATTCCAGCTCTCTACCGAAGTTGAGTGTTCTCTTAAGGATTCCTTAACTTCCACTATTCTCAGCATAGGATATACGTGCTCCTGTTCTCCTTGGCAGGAATGTATCTATTCCAACTCTCCATGAGAAGGTAAGCATTTATTCATGATAAGCAGTTGTTAGCATGAAACTATCTCCTTCCTGTATCCTCATTGCTCACAGCAGAAAACGACTTCTTCAGTTTTTCTCCTGCATGGAATCTGTGTACTTCAGTTCATTCCTCATGTTCTATGTCTACCTCATGTCTCTACAGGAAGAAATGAAGCTATTATTACTGTCAATAGCATGGAACATGGCAAGTGAAGCTCTACTCACAAGGTAAGTATCATCTCCAGCGTTCCTTTTGGTGGAAGCTGTCTACTCCAGCTGTGCTGAGAATGGAATATATGTAATGTAGCCCACCTCAGGTAGGTAATTACTAACTCAGTTCTCTTCAGCATGTTGACATGTGTACTTATAGCACAGAATGTGTCTGCGCTAATCCTCTTCAACATATAGACTGTGACTCTCATGTTTCCATAAGTTGGAATGTGTCTACTCCACTTTACTTCATCAAGAGAGGCTCATGATGAAGTTGTGGCTCTCAGCATCGCATATGATGAAACCAGCTCTTGTCGGCATGGTAAGTGTCAACGCTGGCATTCTCAGGCATGGAATCTGGCAAGTATAGTGCTCCTTGGCATGGAGTACATTTTTGCATTTGGAATAGGTCCCTTCCAACTTTGTGCTTGTGGAATAATTCTCTTCTAGTTGTAGGTATTTGGAATAAATTTCCAATTTGGGGTATATGGAAGGATGTCCCCTCCAGTTTTAGGAATGCAGAAGATGTCTCCTCCAGCTTATTGCTTGTAGAATATGTCTCTTCCAGTTTTATGCATGTAGAATATTTATTTTCCATTTTCTCCATGTGGAATATGTCTCCCCCAGTTTTGACCATGTGGAAGTTGTCTCCTCAATATTTGTGCATATGGAATATATCTCCTCCAGTTTTGGAAATACAGCATATGTGCTTTCCCGGTTTGTGCAAGTGGATTATGTTTCTTTCAGTTTTCTGCATATGGAACACATCTTCTCCAATTTTGTGCTTGTGGAATATGTCTCCTGCATTTTGGGGCATGGAGGATACACCTGATCCATTTTTGTTAATGTGGAATATATTTCTTCCAGTCTTGGACACTGGAATATGTCTTCTGCAAGTTTGTGCTGGTGGAATATATGTCTTCCAGCTTGACCATGTGGAAGATATCTTCTCAATACCTGTGCATATGGAATATATCTCCTCCAGTTTTGTAAATACACGATATGTGTCTTCCAGTTTTTTGCATGTGGAATATGTCTTCTCCTGTTTTCAGCGTAAGGAATAAATCTTCTCTAATTTTGTGCATGTGGGATATGTCTTCTCCTGTTTTCAGCATGAGGAATAAATCTTCTCTAATTTTGTGCATGTGGAATATGTCTTCTCCTGTCTTCAGCATATGGAATAAATCTTCTCCAATTTTGTGCCTGTGGAATATGTCTCCTGAAGTTTGGGATATGTAGAAAATGCCTGATCTATGTTTGTTTGTGTGGAATATATTTCCTCCAATTTTGGGCATGTGGAATATGTTTCCTCCATTTTTGTGCACAGAAGATCTCTTTTCCAAGTTTTCGCACGTGGAAGAGGTCTCCTCCAGTATTGAGAATGTGGAATTAATCTATTTTTGTTTTAGGCATGGGAAATCTGTCTTAAATATTGGGCAGGTTGAAAATACCTGCTCCTTTTTTTTGGCATGTGGAATATAGTTCGTTTACTTTCAACATATGGAAGATGTGTCCTCCTTGTTTGGGCATTTGGAATATATATCTTCCAGTTTTTGGCATGGTATAGCTCCTCCCATATTGGGCTTGTGGAATACATCTTCTTTAATTTGGGCATGTGGAAGATGTCTTCTCCTGGTTTGTACATGTGGAATATATCTTCAAGTTTTCAGTGTATGGAATATATGTGCATCTGTTTGGGGCCTATGGAATATGTCTCTCCCACTTTTGGGCATGTGGGATCAGTCTCCTCCTGTTTTGGACATGTGGAATATATCTCCTCTAATTTTGGGCATGTGGATCCCATATCCTCCTGTTTCAGTCGTGTGGAATATGTCTCCTCCCGTTTAGGAAATGTGGAATATGTCTCCTATTTGGTGCATGTGGAATACATCTTTTCCTGTTTGGGGCAAGTAGACAATGACTCCCTCCAGTTTTGGTTATGTCAAAGCTGTCTCATCCACACTGGGCATGTCAAAGGTGTCACCTCCAGGTTTTGACATACAGAAGATATGGACTCCAGTTTTGGGCATGTGGAAGATTTCTCCTCCATTGTTGCGTATATGCATTATGTCTCCTCCAGTCTTGGGCATGTGGAAGATATCTCCTACAGTTTCCAGCTTGTGGAAGATGTCTCCTCTGGTTTCCATTTTGTGGAAGATATATCCTCCAGTTGGGGGCATGCAGAATATATTTCCTCCACTTCTGTACATCCCTATGGCCAACGTTTGTAATGCTCTTCAGCATGGAATGTGACTACTCCATATCTACATGACTTGGAGCCACAAGTGCTGTCTTAGGAAAGTTCTATTTTCCAACTTCATATTGCCTGCTGTAAATCCCCTCCAATCTACTTGGGAATCGATATTCATCCAGCTCATGTCATCAGGGAAGTTGGAGAATTCAGTTTTCCTCAACAGAAAACGTCTCTTGTATTCATGTGCCCAGAGTATGTGTACTCTAGATAAAAACACCATGCAATGTTTTTCCCCAGCATTCCTTCACATGGTTTGTGTTCATCCACCACTCCTCAATATGGAATATCTTTCCCCATCATTTTTCAACTGAGAGTATCTCCTCCAATTTTGTGCAAGATGAATGTTTTCAGTATGTGGAATATATCGCCTCCAATTTGGTATATGTAGAATACATCTTTTCCAGTTTTGTGCTGTAGAAGATGTCTCCTCAAGTTTTCAGCATGTGAAATATATCTCCTTCAATTTGGGACATGTGGAGTGTATCTTTGCCAGTTTGGTGCTGTGGAATATATGTCCTCCAGGTTGGGGCATGTGGAATATGTCTACATGATTGAGCCTATTCTCCTCATCCATTGTCCTGAGCATAAATGGTGTGTTCTGCAGGTCACTCAGCAGAATGGTCCTCCTCGAGCCTTACTCATGTGGAATCTCTATGCTTCACTGCCTCTCTGCATAGAATATATCTACTCTATTTCACAGTCTAAAATGCATTTTCTCCTGTATTCATTAAGGTGGAATCCATTTATTCCAGTTTTCCTGAGGATGGAAAAAATGTCAAGGCCGTGTCTCTACAGAATGAAGGCCATTTCCTTTTGCTCACTACAGCAAGGAATAGACCCAGTCTGATTTTTCTCAGTAAAAACTGTATTTGTCACTGAACTCTAGAGCATGAAGAGGATCTGTCCCAAGACTTGCCAGCCTTGCTAACATGGATTCCAGCTCTCTACCGAAGTTGAGTGTTCTCTTGAGGATTCCTTAACTTCCACTATTCTCAGCATGGGATATATGTCCTCCTGTTTTTCTTGGCCGGAATGTATCTATTGCAACTCTCCATGAGAAAGAAGCATTTATTCATGGTAAGCAATTCTTAGCATGAAACTGTCTCCTTCCTGTATCCTCATAGCTCAAAGCAGAAAATGACCTCTTCAGGTTTTCTCCTGCATGTAATCCGTGTACTTCAGTTCATTCCTCATGTTCTATGTCTACCTCATGTCTCTACAGGAAGAAATGAAGCTATTATCACTGTCAATAGCATGGAATATGCCAAGTGAAGCTCTACTCACAAGGTAAGTATCATCTCCAGCGTTCCTTTTGGTGGAAGCTGTCTACTCCAACTGTGCTGAGAATGGAATATATGTAATGTGTCCCACCTCAGGTAGGTAATTACTAACTCAGTTCTCTTCAGCATGTTGATATGTGTACTTATAGCACAGAATGTTTCTGCGCTAATCCTCTTCAACATATAGACTGTGACTCTGATGCATCCTTAAGTTGGAGTGTGTCTACTCCATTCTACTTCATCAAAAGAGGCTCATGATGAAGTTGAGGCTCTCAGCATTGCAGGTGATGAAAGCAGCTCTTGTCGGCATGGTAAGTTTCAACACTGGCATTCTCAGGCATGGAATCTGGCAAGTATAGTGCTCTTTGGCATGGATTACATCTACCTCAGTTCTGCCACATCATGGGATCTGTGGACTGCAGTTCTACTCAGGATGAGTGTGTCTCTTTCATGAAATGTGTACACAGCACTCCATGTCCTCATGGAACTCATCTTCCCATCTATGAAGGCTCTTTTCAATATGAAATATGGCTGTTCCAGATCTTTTAAACGGAAATGTATCCGCAGCGCTCACTCAGGTATCATTTCTAGTACATAAAGAATAAAGACATGTTGTGTAGTCACTTCAGAATGGAGTGAGAGTCCAGCAGCTCTCCCCAGCTTGGAATGCATGTAGTTTAGCTCTGCATCACAAAATGTATCTACTGTTGCTTTGCTCAGCAGGGAATATGTGTTCTCCAGTTCTTCTTAACATGGAATGTGTCTCCTCCTGCTCTTTTTCTCAAGAAATGTGTGTCCTCCAAGTCATCTAATCATGGAATGCCTTTCTACTAGCTTTGTTTAGCATGGAATCTATGTATTCCTACTTTGCTAAGCTAGGTAGGCATCTATTCCAGGACTATGAGGAATCGGTCATGTTTTGCTCTTTTCAGTATGGAATATAGGTGCTCTCTCCTTGTCATCGTTGGGTCCTGCTTCTGTTTACGTGGAAGTCTTTGATTCTAGCTCTCCTAGGTGTAATGATAGGCAGGTGACAAACATCTCCTAGTTCATCTTAGGATGAAGTGAATGCCAGCAAATCTACAATGCATAGAATGATTTTATAGCATCCTGTCACATTGGTGGCCCCTCTGGTCATGTTATGTTAGAGCATATGCAAAATTTGAGGGCACAACAAAATGGAATGTTTCTGCTGCTGCTTTCTGGGAGATCTGATGTTTTGCTGAAGACACTTCAACATGGGATTCTGCTCCTCTAGTTTGCCTCAGTGTGCATTGTATCTGGCTTACTCTCCTCTGGCTGGACTATGTCTAGCTTGGTTCTTGTCAGGCTGAAATGCATCTTTTCAATTCTCCTTGAGGTGGATGGCTTGGAGCTGCAGGTCTTATTCCAGGTCTCCAGAGGAAGGACAGTGTCAGCTGCAATCCTGTACAGCAGGGAATCAGTCTCTTAGCACTCACTCACATCAGGAAGAATTAGTCTACTGTCCTTATCATAGAATACAGCTCCTTCTGATCTTCAGAGAATGGGATAAATGTGCTCCAGTTCTACTCAGCATTGAAACAATTTTATCCAGCTTTTTCAGG
Organism: Perognathus longimembris pacificus; assembly: GCF_023159225.1. Taxonomy (NCBI): domain Eukaryota; kingdom Metazoa; phylum Chordata; class Mammalia; order Rodentia; family Heteromyidae; genus Perognathus; species Perognathus longimembris. Next base: position 51,236,374 of record NC_063161.1, read on the forward strand.
AAGATAAATGAGCACTCCACATTTCTTTATCATGGAATTACTGTGCATTTTTCTCAGCATGGTATATACCACTGTTCTGTCTGTTCTGGAATCCAAGTATCTGAACTTGGTAAGTGTCAACTTGGGGTCTATTTAGCATGGATTTCTCTCCTTTATCTTTCCTCATTTCCAAATCCACCTTTTCCAAATTTCCACATAAGGGAATCAATGCCTTGCATCTCTGCATGACAGAATTGGTCTCCAAAACTTCTTTCAGTATGGGATGTGTTGATGCCATGTCCATTCAGCATAAAAAATGTCAATGCTTCTAGACACCAGTGACTCATGCCTGTAGTCCTAGCTACTCAAGAGGCTGAGATCTGAGGCAGCAAGTCTGTGAGATGCTTACATCCAGTAAGCCAGCAGGAAACCTGAAGTTGTGCTGCAGCTAAAGTGATAGAGGTGAAGAGATCAGGGACAGCACCCAAGTCCAGAGGGCAAGTCCCATGACTGAACCCCCCTCCCAAAAAAAGTAGATGTCAATGCTGGTTATCCTCAGCATGACATCTATTTATTCCATCTTTCTTATGTAATATCAATGTCCTCTGCAGCAGTGTGCATAATACATGTGGAATCTGTTGCAGCTTGTTTCTGTGTTCTTTTCTCTTCATCAAGGAATACACTTATTCCGGCTCTCCTCAGCATGGTTATTTCTACTCAGGGTCTTAGGATGGCGTGTATTTAAAGCTACTCTTCTCAACAAGGTAAGTGTCAATGCTAGTATGCTTTAACATGCAGTCTTGTTAATACAGTTCTCGTTGTCCTGAAAGTCTCCTCAACAAGAAATCTGTCTACGTCTGTTCTACTCAGCTTGGTTGAGAAGGTTTCTGTTCACTGAAGTGACCACTAGGCTCGTCAGGGGCCTACATCCTGTACTCTTCCTGATAGAATGTGATCTACTCAGGCACCTGTAATGTGGAATATGTCTAAAGCTTTCATCTTCAGAGAAGTGTCTGCTTTAGTACCCTGCAGCATGGTATGTGGATTTCACATTTTATGTTTGCTTGGAATCCATTTCTTCCAGCCAGATTTCTTAGGATGATATATGTCCAGTCCAGCTGTCTTCATCAAGAAATATAGCTTCTCTAAGTGTATGCCTAGGTGGGGGCTCTGTCCTCAGAGGGTCGGCCTGTCATATGTTAAAGGTACTTCTCCTCGGCAAGATCCATGTCAATTCCACTTTTTGTCAGCATGGAGTCTGACTAGTTCAGTGCTCCATGTCATGGAATTTGTCTACTGCAGCTCAGATCAAAGCCAACACAGAAGGGAACTTGTCTTCTGCAAGTCTTGTCATCATGGAATCAATCACCCAGTTACCACAGGTCTTAACAGCTTGGAATATCCCTTGTGATTTCTTTTATCACAATAAAATGCATGTACAGCTGGCCACTCAGTATGGAGGTTCATATTTCCAGTTGTACAAATGACGGAATACCTGTATTGCTCATTGTTTGATATTATACTGAGGATGAACCAGCTCTCCTTCTCTGGGAAAGTATATAAATGTGTTCTGTACATGGAATGTTTGTCCTCCAATTTGCCCAGGCATCAAATGTATTTACCATGGCTTTCTTCACCAAAGAATGCATGTAATGCAGCTGTCTTCACCAGGGACTCTCTTGTTCAGGTTCCTTCCCTACAAAATGTGACTTCTTCTTCAGTCCTTCTCAGGATTAAATAGTTTCCTGGAGGCTGTTCTTGGCATAGGATCCATCAATTCCATGTCTGGTAAACAAGGTAGGTCTCAGCCCTTGGAGTCTCCTGCATGGAGCATGGGAATGTGTGTTTCTGACATGGAATGGATCAGCTCCAGATCTCCTCAAGAATGTCTAAGTGCCTATTCGAGCAGCACCTTACAACATGGACTCTTGTCTCCCACAATTCTCCTATTCTTGGAATGCACCAAACTGCACAATGTTTTGCTTGGATACTCTATGCAAGCTCTCAGTATGACATGTCTTTAAAGCAAACCTTGCCAGCAAGGTAAGTTTCCAGTATGGTATTCTTCCTTTTTCTTTGGCCAGTCTCTGGACCACTGTCCCTGACTTCTTTTTGCTCAAGGCTAGCACTGTCTCTCTAGAGCCACAGTGCCACTTGTGGCTTTTTCTTTTGATTTGGTGCTGAGGAATTGAACCCAGGGTTTTGTGCATGCTGGGCAAGCACTCTCCCACTAAGCCACACCCCCAGCCCCTCAAGTATGGTATTCTTGAGTCTGCAGTTGGCTACTTGAATACTTCTTCAGCCTATATCTGCATGGAATCTGTCTATTCTCACTCTTGTCATCCTGGACTCCTAGTAGACAACGTTACAATGCTCTGCAGCATGAAATCCGATTAGCCCATCTCAATTCTGCATGTACCACAGCCATAGGTACTGTTTTACAAAAGCTCTGCTTTCCAGCTATACATTGCCTGCAATGTATCTCCTCCAACCCACGTGGGATTAAAATAAGACTCACCCAGCTCTTGTCTTTTTGGAAATTGTATAATTGAGTTCCCTTCAGCAGAGAATACCTCTTGTTCCAGCATTCATGATTCTGGAGTATGTGTTCTCCATATCAGCACACAATGCAGTGAGTTTCTCCAACTTCCCTCCACATGGAATGTGTTCATCTACCTCTCCTCAGTGTGGAATGCGTGTCCTCAATTCAACCTGAACTATATCTCCAGCAGTTTTGTGCATGTGGAATATGTCTCCTCCAGTTTTGGACATGAAGAATAATATGTCCACCCAATTTTGGGACTGTGGAATATGTCTATTAACTTCCCAGCATGGAATATGCCTCCTCCATCGTCATGCACATGAAAAGTGATGGCTGAAGGTCTTCTACAGGAGTGGGGATCCTCCAGCCTTTACATGTGGAATCTTATCTGTTCCAGCCTTTCTCAGCATGGAATGTGTCTCCTCCAGTGCATTGGCAATAATGTGTCTCCTCCAGCACTACTCAAAAGGGTGTCCATTTTTCCCAGTCAGAAAAATATGGCTATCCCTGCACGGTCAGAAGGACATCTCCTTTTGCTCACTCCAAGAGGGAATAGATCCATTCTAATGTTTCTTAGCTTTGAATGTATCTATCACTGCTATTGAGAACTTGAAGTGGATCTGTTCTAAGTCTCCTCAGCAAGGCAATCAAGGATTCAAGCTCTCTGTAGGAATGTAATGTTACCCTTAGGATTTTTTATCATCTGCTCCCACTTCCTCAGCATGGAATATGTGTGCTCCTGTTCTCCTGGGCATGGAATGCCTCTCTTTCAGCTCTTTTCAGTCAGGTAAGCATTTATTTGGGGCAAGCATTTCTTAGCATGGAACCATCTCCATTCTGTATTCACATGCAAGACTGAATCTTTTCCTTTTTGCTAAGACCATAACATTCATCACTTCAGTCTGTTTGATAGGTAGAATCAATGTATTTGAGTTCATTCTTCAGAATCCATGTTTATCTATCTCTTTGCAGGATGTAATAAAGCTATTGTTGCTGTTTCTAGCATAGAAAAATTCAAATGCAGCTCCCCTCAAACAGTAAGTATCCCCTGCTGTCCTCACTGTGGAATTTGTCTATCCCAGTTGTGTTCTGAATGGAATATATCTTATGCAGCCCTCCTCAGGAAATTTCTTTTTTTATTAATTAAATTTTGTTGACAAGGTGTTGTGCAAAAGGGGTACAGTTACATAAGAAGGCAGTGAGTACATTTCTTGTGATATCTTACACTCTCATGTTTCTTTTCCTTCCTTAGATCAGGTAGGCATATATGCAATACCCACTGTACCAACATTCTATACATTAACCATGTTGCATACACCAAAGGAAATTCACCTAGAACTTTAAATGTAACATCAACAATAGAATCCTCCTGTGTCCTTCTGTTGGAGTTGTTTTTGCTTATAAATAATGTAAGGTTACTGACCCAAATCTGTGGAAAAACCATTTGAGAAGAAGTTTTCTGTTTTGCAGACCTGATCTCTATTGTCCCCTCTGTGTTCTCGGCTTGCCTCGCTCAACATCATTTTTTCAAGTCCTAAATATTTTCCTGTGAATACCAACATTTTATCATTTCTAATCGCTATGTAGTATTCCATTGTGTACAGGTACCACTTTATTTTTTTGCCATTCCTGGGCCTTGGACTCAGGGTCAGAGCACTGTCCCTGGCTTATTTTGCTCAAGGTAGTACTCTGCCACTTGAGCCATAGTGCCACTTCTGGCCGTTTTCTATATATGTGGTGCTGCAGAATCGAACCCAGGGCTTCATGTGTATGAGGCAAGCACTCTTGCCACTAGGCCATATTCCTAGCCCAGGTACCATATTTTTGGTATCCATTCATTTGTAGTGGGGCATCACATTCCTCAGGTAGCATCTTATTTCTCAGGTAATACATAACTCAACACGTAGCATGGAATCTATTTCAAATATGTGTCTTTATAGCATAGAATGTGTGTAGTACAGTCTCTCTAGAGAGACATAGAATGTGTCTCTAATGTCTCTGTACAAGGGAATGATGGAATGTTCTTTCCAACATATCATGAGCCTGCCCATGTCTCCTTCTCTTGGAATGTATATCATCCAAATCATTTCATTGAACAACACATCTACTCAGATGTCTTGAATAAGGAATGTACCTACCCTGTCTCTCCACAGCACAGATCATTTGTCCACTTGTTTTTTGGTTGTTTTATAAAGGGCACACTATTCCATCTCTGCTCAGCATAGAGTGTACCTCCTCAGGTTCTCCTCAGCATGAAACTTGAGTAAACCACCTCTCCTCCTCACAGTCAGTTTCTAGTGCATCAGAGTGCAGCTTGGAATCTATCTGTTGCTTGTCCTTTCAGCTTGTAATGCACCACCTCCAGCTGTCTTCACCAGGTGCCTTTGGATGAAGCTAAGGCTCTCAGCAACGCATGGGATGAAATCAGATCTTGTCAGCAAGGTAAGTGTCAAAACTTGCATTCTCCAGCCTGGAATCTGGTGAGTATAGTGCTTCTTCACATGGAGTACATCTAGCTCAGCTCTCCTCAGCATGGGATCTGTTGGACTTCACTTCTACTCAGGAGGAGTGTGCCTCTTTCACAAAATGTATATGCAGCACTCCATGTCCTCATGGAACCCATCTTCCCATCTATGATGGCTTTCCTCAGAATTAAACATGTCTACTCCTGCTCTTCTCAGCATGAAATGAATCCGCAGAGCTCACTCAGGTATCATTTCCAGTATAAAAGAAATGATATCTGTGCAGTCCACTTCACAATGGAGCGAGAATCCAGCAGCTCTCCTCAGCAAGAAATGCACATATGCTAGCTCTCTGTATCAGGGAATGTGTCTACTGCGCTGTCCTCAGTGTGCAATGTTTCTCCAGTACTCAACATGGAATGTGTCTCCAGCAGCTCTCTGCTCAGGGAATCTTTGTTCTTCAAGTCTTCTCATCATGGGATGCTTTTCTACTATGTCTGTTTAGCATGAGATCTACTCCAGCTCTGCTGAACAAAATACATGTGTATTCCAACTGTAGTCCAGCACTATGAGGAATTGAACATCTCTGATCTTCTCAGTATGGAATATACCTGTTCCAGCCTTGTCAATCTCTGTTCCTGCTTTGCCACTATGATAATCTTTGATTCCACCTCTCCTAGGTGTAATGCTTGAGATGTGATTCTCCTCTCTCGGTTTTCATTAGGAGGCAGTGAATATCAGGAGCACTCTAATGAATAGAATGCTTACATAGTATCCTATCATGGAATAGGTCTCCTCCTGGTATATTAAGCGATATCATATTCATTTGAGGACACACCAATGGAATGCTTCTGATGCAGCTTTCCTGAAGACTTGTTCTTTACTTCAGGATATTTGAACTTGGGATGTGTCTACTATACTTTGCCTCAGTATGGATTATATCTCCATTTACTCCCCTCAAGGAGGGAGTATGTGTATTTGGATTCTCGACAGGCTGAAATGCATCTCTTCCAGTTTTCCTTGGCGTGGAAGAAATGGAGCTGCAGGTATTAATGCAGATCTCCTGAGGAAAACCTCCATGAACTACAGCCTGTACAGCCTGAAATCAATCTCTTGTTACTCACTACCTCATCTACTCTTAGTCTCCGTATTACGGAATGCATCTTCCCCTACTCTTCAAGGAATGGGATGGATAGCTCCAGTTCTGCTCAGCATTGAAACCATCTTCCTCAGCTCCTTTCAGGAAGAGGGGCACTCCAGATTTCTCTATCATGGAATCATATTGCATCATGCTTAGCATGGATTATGCTACTAAGTGTTTCTGCCCTGGAATCCAACCATCTGAACTCTACTAAGGTATGTGTCAACTTGGGGTCTCTTTACAATGGAATTCTGTCTCTTTCCTCTTATTTCAAAATGTATATTTTTCATCTTCTCAGAATGGCATAAATGCTTTGTATCTCATCTCATGGTGAAATTATCTCCACAAAAACATTCAGAATATTTCGACACCGTCTCTTTTCAGCATGAAATATTTGAATTCTAGTTCTTCTTAGCATGGTGTTCAGTGGTTCCAGCTCACTCAAGTAAGGTAACTATCCACTCCAGTATTGTGTTTACTACATGTGAAATGTGTTTACTACCTTTCTTTTGTTTTGAAATCCATCTATATTGTAGTAGCTTTCAATAGGGGTGGAATCAGCACCAGTTCTCTTCATCAAGGAATACACCTAATTCAGTTCTCCTCAGCATGCTTCCTTCTACTACTCAGGATCTCAGCATGGTATGTGTTTAAAGCAGCTCTCATCAGTAAGGTAACTATCAATGCAACCATTCTTTAGCATGCATTCTTGCTGCTGACATAGTGCTCTTTGTCATGGACTGCTTCTACTGTCTCTTCAGCATGAGATCTGTTTACCTCCTTTCTACTCAGCATGACTAAGGAGTTTTCTGCCCAATCAAGGGACCCCTAGAGCATTAAGGAGCATCGATCCTGCACTCTTCCTCAAAGAATGTGATCTCAAGCACACTGCACATGGCATGCGTTTGTAACTATCATCCCCAGAATGGTAAGCATATGTTTCAACGCCATTCAGCACTGTATGTTTCTTTTTTCCCATTTGTACTTGGCCTGGAATACTTTTCACTCCAGCCATATTTCTTAGGAAGAATTATATCCAAAAAATGCACTTACTCTATGTATGCTTGCCGGGATGCCTGTCCTCAACATGTCAGCGTGGCAAGTGTTAAAGGCAGTTCTCCTTGGCAAGGTATGCATCAACTCCAGTTTCTGTCAGCATGGAGTCTGGCTAGCTCACTGCTCTTTGTCATGGAATACCTTCACTGTAGCTCTGTTCAAGCCCAGTACAGTGACCAATCCCAGCACAGAATCGAATGTGGCTTCTCCAAAACTTTCCCTCATGGAGTCCATCAACGATTTACTGCAGGTTTTGCTAGCCTGGGTTTACCTTATTCCTGTCATCAGCATGAAATGAACAGAGGCAGAGTATGGAAGGGTTGGTTTCCACCAGTACAAAACATGGAATGTAAATCCTCTCATTTTTTTGTAAAAGTAATGAGAGTGTACCAGCTCTCTATTTCTGGGGATATGTATAGATGTATTCTGTACCCAAGAATGTTTCTCCTCCAGTTCTTCTGAGCATGAACGGCATAGCCCATGGTTATATTTAGCGTACAATGCATGTATCTTGAGCAGGGAATATGTATGTTTAGTTCGCTTCCTTTGGAACTCGGCTCATTCAGTTCTTCTCAATCATTAAGGCTGTCCTTGGCACAGGAACCATCAACTCCATCTCTGGTAAGCAAGGCAGCTCTCAACTCCAGGATTTTCCTGCATGGAGTATGGCCTTCTGTATTTCTGTCATGGAATGGATCAGCTCCAGTTCTCCTCAGTAAGCAATCCCAGCAGCCTGTTGCATGGATTCTTGGCCACCACATTTCTCCCTATCTTGGAATGTACAGAATTGGGATCTGTTTCGTTAGAGATCTCCTTAAAGCAGCTTTTGTCAGCAAGATAAGATTCAAGTGTGGCATTCTTGAGTAGGCAGCTTGCTAGTAACATGTTCCTTGCCTAGAATACATCGGCTTAATGCAGAATGCAAATTATTTAGCCCATCCCTGCATGCAAGCTATCTATTCATACTCTTATCAACTTGGAATCGCTGTAGTCAAACTTTACAATGTTCCTCAGCATGAAATGTGATTGTTCCATCTCTACTGTGCATGAATTACAGCCATGGATGCCACCTCAGGAAATTTTGGCTTTCCAACTGTACAATGCCTGCAATGCATCTCCTTCACTTCACTTGAGAGTGGAGTGAGATTTACCCAGGTCTTGTCATTGTATAATTGGGTAATTGGATAATTATATAATTGCATAATTGGATTCTCCTCAGCAAGTAATGGCTCTTGTTCCAACATCCCTCAGTCTGGAGCATGGAAACTCCAGATAACCACAACATGCAATGTGTTTCTCCAGCTTTCCTCCACATGCAATGTGTTCATCCACCGCAACTCAATGTGGAATTGCCTCTCTTCAGTTCTTGTCAGTGCAGAATGTGAATGTGCCTCCTCCAGTTTTGAGCAAGAGGAATATGTCTTTTCATCTTTCAGGCATGTGGAATATGTCTGCCAGTTTGGGCAAGTAGTCTATATCTCCGCCAGTTTGGGGCATGTGGAATATGTCTCCTCCAAGTGTGGGCCCAGGTTTCCTCAGCATTATCTTGAGCATGAGAGTGATATTCTGCAACTCAACCTCCTCTCGCCTTCCTCAGGTGGAATCTATATGCTTCAGTGCCTTTCTGCCTAGAATGTGTCTACTCCAGTTCCCAGTCTAAAGTAGTTCTTACAGCACATCTGAAGTTTGAATCCCAGTTTCCCGGAGGATGGAAAATGTCAAGGACAGGTTTCTAGAACTGAAGGACACCTCCTTTTAGACACCTCCTTTTATTCACTCCAGCAAGGAATAGATCCACTTTAATTTTCTCAACAAGGAATGTATTTGACATTGCTCTCTAGAGCATGAAGAGGATGTGTCCCAAGTCTCCTGAGGGTTATTGTCATGGATTCCTGCTCTCTGCAGCAAGCTGAATGTTCTCTTAAGGATTGCTTATCATGGAATGAGATCCACGTGCTTCGGTTCTTCTTGGCACGGAATGCATATATTCCAACTCCCACAAGATGGCAAGCATTTCCTTGGGGTAAGCTTTTGTCATCATGAAACCATCTCCTTCCTGCATCTTCCTGCAGTATTGAATCTTTTCCCTCATGGCTCACAGCATGAAATGAATCTCTTCTGTCTCTTTGCTGCAAGGAATCTCTGTGCTCAAATTTATTTTCATGGTTTATGTCTACCTCATGTTTCTGCAGGAAGGAATGATGCTACAGTCGATTTGTACTCAGCATCATGGAATGTAGCATGTGCAACTCTACTCATAAGGTAAGTATCATGTCCAGCTTTCGTTTTGGTCGAAGCTGTCTACTCCAGCTGTGCTGAGAATGGAATATAGATGTAAGGCAGCCCTCTTCAGGTAGGTAATTACTAACTCAGTTCTCCTCAGCATGTTGACATGTGTAGTTATACCATTATAGAATATGTCTACCCTAGTCCTCTAAAAAATACAGACTGTCGCCTTCATGTCTCCCTACATTGGAATGTGTCTGCTACAGCAACTTACAATATGGCATGGGATTGCACCATGGCTCATTCACTTGGAACACATACCATCTGTCTCCCGACACTCAGTACCTTACTTCTCCTTTTTCTTAGCAAGAAGTGCAATTCCACAGATTTTCATCAGCATGAGTTGTGGCTAGAGCAGCTCTCTTCTTCACGGTCAGTTTCTGGAGTCAGGCTGGAATCTGTATTGTATGTTAGCTCAGCATTGCATGCATCATCTCATCTCTCTGAAGCTGCGGCTCTCAGGATGGCATTGTTAAAAGCAGCTCTTGTCAGTAAGGTAAGTGTGAACTGAACACTCTCCAGCATGTAACTGGGAAGTATACCACTCTGTGACATGGAGTGCATCTACCTCAATTCTCCTCAGCATGGATTCTATCAACATCAGTTCTACTAAGTACAGGATGCGCTGGTTCCAACTCCCATCAGCATGGAGTGCATATATTCTATATGTCCACGTCAGGGAATCTGTCTATTGTGACTTTCTTTGGCAGAGAATATAACTTCTACAATTCTCCTCAACTTGGAATGTGTCTCCTCCAGCTCTCTTCCACATGAAATGTATGTCCTCCAACTTTACTCCTCATTGGATGCCTTTCTTGTTTAACATGAGAGCTATCTATGGGCTATATTAAGCAAGCTACACATTTACTGTAGCACTGTGGAATCGTCCATCTTCTGTTCATCACAGTATGGAATGGAATATATCATTTCTGTCCTTTTCAACCTGTGTTCCTATATCTATCACCATGGATGTCTGATTTCAGCTCTCATAGGTATATTCCAAGGCACGTGATATACCTCTTCTAGTTCTCCTTAGGATGAAGTGAGTTTCAGCATCTCTACAAGGGCTAGAAATCTTCAACAACACCCTATCTTGGAGGACTTTTCTAGTCTTGTTACATACAAGTCATTTGCACAACAACATAGCATATTTCTGCTGCAGCATTCCTGAAGAACTGTATAGCCTGGAATTGATCTCCTGTTGCTCACATAGCTCAGCACGAAATGCATCTAGTTTTAAGTGTCCTTACCATGGAATACATCTTCTCTTGCTCTCCAGGGAATGGAATGTATATGTTACAGTTCTTATCAGCATTTACTCCAACTCTTTTCAGGGAGGTAAATTTGTAGTCCAACTTTCTTTATCATGGAATCATCTCACACTCTCCTGAGTATGGCATGTATTGCAGTTGTCTTTGTCCTGGAATCCACCTATCTGAGCCCAGCTTACTAAGGTAAGTTTCAGCTTCAGGATTCCTCATCTACTCTGCTCAGCATGGAATGTACTACTGTTCTCTTTGTCCTGGAATCCACTTATCTCAGCTCGACATGCTTAGGTGAGTGTCAAGTTAGGGTCTCCTTAGCATGTATTCATGTCCTTCCTCATTCCTCATTTCCCAAATACATCTCTTCCGTCTTTTCTCAGGATGGAGTCAATGGCTTGAATCTCTCCCCATGGTGAAACTAGTCTCCATGATGGCATCTCTATTCAGCACAGAATAGTCATGTCCTTGTCTCATCATCATGATCTCCTTTTATTCCAGGTGTCTTAAACAAGGTAGATACCCACTCTTGTAATCTGCTTATTACATGTGAACTCTGTTTCATGCATGTTTATTATGAAATGCATCTCTTTTGGCAGGTGACAGCAAGGAATGTGTCAGCTCCATTTCTTTACATCAAGGAAGACACCTATTCCAGCTTTCCTCACCATGAGTCATTCCACTCAGCATCTCAACATGACATGTGTTTAAAGCAGCTGTTACCAGCAAGGTAAGTGTCAATTCCAGAATTCTTTGCCTTGTAATCTTGTTAGTATAGTGCTTGTTGGCCTGGACTATATCTACTGCAGCTCTCCTCTGCCTGATTTCTGTCTAATGCTGTTGTAACTCAGCTTGGGTGATCTATCTTCTGCTAACTTGCGTGATTTCTTCTTCTTATTCACAGAGTATGTGATCTTTATTGTTGTAGTCAATTTAAAATTTTTATTTTTTCAATTTGGAACTCAGGGCCTTCTGTTTTCTATTGGGCATTTAATTGATATCAGGTACTGTATGTAGCATTTGAGCCATGTACTCATGAAAATGTGATCCAACTTGAGAGTTGGAAACCTCGAACGGAGTAGCTAAGAAAGAGCACATTGGTCTTGAGTTCACGGCCCAGAACTGTCACACACTCACACACAAAAAGCCTTAGCATGCTGAGGAGCTGTTCTCACAGGTGTGATGCACCAGCCTTGTTCATTCTTGTTTTTTCTTTTTCTATTCATTTTTTGCAGGTAGTGGGGCTTGATTTTATTGCAAAATCACTGTCTCTTAACATTTATGCTCAAGACTAGTGTTCTCCCAGTTGAGTTTCAGCTCCTCTCCCAACTTTTTTTGATGGTTAACTGGGGAGAAGGATCTTCCTGTAATTCTGCTTTGGGTGGCTTTGAACAATGATCCTCATATTGCTAGTATCACAGAATTTCACGGGTGAGCTACCTCTGGCCTATTAATTGTTATCAGATATACTTTTAACGAGACACCAAAATGCAAATGAGAAAGTGAGGGTGTCTACAGAAGGGACCATGAATGCAACCAATGCTGGCTTTCCTCTCTGTAGACTCAGGGTTTTAGTCTCTTTCTTTCTCCGGGCCTTGGCAGCCAGAACCTTGCTTGTCATGTGATTGCTTTCTCAGTGCAAGCAAAGTGAAGAGTAAGAATTGCAATCCCCATGCTATGTGCCCACAAAGACCACTTCTCATTAGGTCCACTTTCCCTGCTGACTATGTAATGGCAACCTCCAAGTAGAGGTGCTGCTTGTGAGGTCCAAATAGGTACATTTAATGTGGGCATGTTCTCCCAAGAATATTCTGCCTGTATATTTTGAATATTCTGCCTGATTAGAGACATTTTTTTCCTGCTAGGACACCAAAGCATGAATTCTGTCTCCCCTAATTCATTGGAATTGTAGTTTGACAACTGCCTTTCACTAAGAGAGAAGCCTTGGTTAAGGGGAAAGCAACAGATACTAATCAAACCTGATAGATGTGTCCAGATTCCAGGGACCATAGTTATAAAGATGAGGATCTTCATTGTCTCCTGGGAGCAGACTCTGCACACATTGGAGCAGCATTGGACAGAGGTAGTGGATGAGGACTTTCTTGCCCCTGTTGGCTGAATAGGTTACCTCTCACCAATATTAGGAATCCATTGGATTGTGGGTGGACTCAGTGATCTTCTTAACCCACATTAGACAACCTGCAAGCTCCCTACAGTCTAAAATGTTTGACAGACTCTCTCCTTCTGAGAATCCCTTATTGCCTGGAAGACCCACGCTGCCCTCACTGACATCTTCCTGTCTTTCATTAGCATTCTTTTTAATTGTGTGAGGCTACTATACCCCAAAAGCATTTCCTGGTACCCTGAAGCCCCTCACACAGATCTGGCAGAGAAAACGCATTGACAAGGCAACCAAGATCATGTTGCAAAAGTCATGATCACATTGTGAGGAAATTGTCTATTATGTGTTGCAGTAGCAGCAGAAAACCATAGCCTGTCCACGCCTACATCTAGACAGATGATGTGTGGAAAGATTGGCATATAGCATCATTATTGCCTCTGTGGCCCATCATTGACTGCAACTCGATTATGGGGCAGCAGATTCTGTACAATGTATGGGCAAGTCAGGCTTGTTTACAGCTATTACTTTCCCTCCAATCACAGGTATCAGCAAAGGGATACACAGGCCTTTTACAAGGAGTGGTCTAGGATAGGCTGTGGTCTCCTGGATGGATTGCCATTGCTGGCTTCACCGTGTACCCATAATCCTCCTGTCCTGCTGTCGACCTCCATAGAGCTCATTGTGGAATAAATGACACTGCAACTGATCTGGTGTCCAGGTACAGTGTGCCTTGATACCACACCACAAGGAGACATCAGAGTGGGGGACCTCTCATCCTCCACCTACTAGCATGATGCACTTCCCCCCTCATGATCTCCTTTTATTCCAGGTGGCCTTTGGCCATGTCTTCCTAAAGACAAGACCACTAGCACATTTCATATTGGCTTCGCAGGAAGTTTGATTCATCACAACTGAGAACATGGCTCCTGAATATCCATCCTGACTTTCATTCCTCACCCAATCAATTTGTGCAGCTAAATGATAAGTCAAATTGTTTCTCAAGATTCAGAGAATGACTCATTCTAATTCTTCCTAACCATGCATCAGTTTTGATTTCTATTTCATATCTACAAATTACCTTCAGCCTTAGTTAAATAACAGTTGTTTTACTTTCCATCAGTCTTTTCATTAAGACTAAAATGTGATTACATGTGTCACACTGTAACGACTATAATAAATGTTTGTTTCAAAGATATTTCTGCCTTTTCTGTTTCCTCAGCATTTTTAAATATGTGTGTGATTGTGTGTGTGTGTGTGTGTGTGTGTGTGTGTGTGTGTGTGTGTGTGTTTTGGGGGATTCAGCTTGGCCTTGAAGGGGGAAGGGCAACGAGAGTGCTCCCGAGATGCCGCCCTTACCCCAGCCCTGAGACCATGTGTAAGCCACAGCTATCTCTTTCTGGGTCTGGAACCAGAAGGGGTAGCTTTGAGACCATCCTCCACCTTGTGCCAGAGAGCACGTGTGCTCCCTTTTGGCGGGCTTTCCCAAAGGGCAGTCCTATGAAAAGTGACGTTAGCCCATGAGGGAGGTCCTTGGGAGCTGTTCTTGGACGGACAAGATCGCCAGCCCATCGCCAGCTCCTGCTCACTCCTCATCATCATCACTATATTAATATAAGCCCCACCGTAATAAACCAGATTGCTCTCTGAAGCTTCTCTGAGATCCGTGTGCGCCTGGCTTCCTTGGTGGGTAAGGAGGGAGGCAAAGGGATCTTGTTCGACCATGTGCACCTTAGGCTTGCCCATGTCCCTTCACTCCACCTTGACTGCCTGCGGGTTGGGCACCCAGGAGAGAGGGTGAAAAGGGGAGCACTGATAAGGGAGTAAGCTTAGCATCTCCGCACCAGGGGAGGTAAATCAGGCCAGCATATGTGTGTATACTAGGGCTTGAACTCAGGGCCTTACTGTGTTACTGGGAATTTTCATGCAAAGCTACACTTTCCTTTTGTACTTTTTTGCTGGTTAATTTGAGATATGGTCGTGTCATATTTGCCTGCCTGGCTGGCATCCAACATCCATCTTCACATCTCAGCCTCCTGGGTAGTTGAGATTATAGATTTGATACATTGGCACCCAGAGTGTTTTTAATTGCTTTGAGGATCTTGTATGTTCTTTCATATGACCTATAAATCACTTTGTTAACTCCTCTGTGTCTCTTTGCCAGCACATTCCTTCTCAATCCCCTGGAATAACTTCTGTGCTCCGGTCATCCTGAATACCTCACTATACTCCCAGGACATTCTGCTGTTTCTCCCTTTGCTCATTCTCTTCCCTATTCTTTGGGAACCCTTCCTTATCAGGGTCAATAAGCCTATCAAGTGTCAATAGGATTCCACCTGGTCCCCTCTCAATGTGAAGCTGAACTCTCAACATTTTCCTTTACTCTGAATCTGTTATGTGGTTTTTTGAAGCATGGGTTCCCTTATGGTATCCCAGGAATGAGAGGCTTCTGAGTACCTCACTGCAGTTACCATGTAACATTCTCGATTCTGCAGACCTTTGGCAGTTTTGTGACTACTAAAGTGCAAGTTTTGCCCAAGGACAGAATGGGTAAGTAGGATTCTTTATGCTTTGGGTGCTGTTGTTTTGTGTTGGGTTGATTGCAGGTTAGAAATGTGTGATAAGCTTCATAAGTGCAGAGTTTTGCTGCAGTGTGCTGTATTCAAATTTAGCATAGCATCCAGGTACTCATGTCGTCTTCAACGTGGGAGCAATGTTCCTGAGTATATCTCAGCATGAAATGCATCTAACTACTCTTCTAACAGGAATGTGTTTCACAAGCATGAAATACTCTGAAAATATTTGTGTTCTCCTCAAAGAGGTAAGTGTTAACTTAGGGTGTCATTATCAAGAAATCATCACTTTGCTGGCTTCCCAGAATCAAATCTTTCTCACCTCTCCTCAGATTGGAATCCATCTGCTCACTCTGAGATCCAAGAATACCTCTTCAAAGTCAGCCTGTGGAAGTGAATCCAGGAAGCTGTTATCTGTAACTTCACACAAAATGCTAGAACTGGAGCTGTAGCTAAATGTTACAGAAATATATTTTAGGAGAAAAAGCAATAGGTCATGGACAGTTCCCAGGTCCTGATTAGTTGCCCTAGGAGCCACAGAAAACCCAGTGAAGCCAAAACTAAATCCAAGACCCAGAATGGACTGATAGTTATCCATCTCTAACGAGCCTGCAATGCCTGTATATGAGCTATCCTCCTATGGGCACGGGATGTCTAATTTAGCTTCCCCTAGCACGAAATGTATCATAACTTTCTCCTCAGAAGAGGTGTGTCTCTTTTGTTTGCCTGTTACCAGAAACACATAGCCTGCATGTCTGCTCTGCATAAATCCATTCATTTGAGCTTTGCAAATCAAGGCAGGTTACCTTCGAAGTATGCTCCAACATGAAGGCAAATGGGTTTTGCCCTTATCAGGAAGGAAATTCTCCTATATTTGTGCTAACCATGGATGGGTTTGACTCCAGCTCTACTAGTCATGGAATCCGTCTTTTCCTATTGCCTTGTGTATTAGAGTGAGCTTCAGCATTGATTAGTTGTACTCCAGTATGTGTGGGCATGGGTTTCTTTGTCTCCATCCATTGTGACCTTGTCGTGTGGGTACTGAGGATAGATATCCATGGGTGGTGCAGCGTACCTGAGTTTGGAATGGCTCATTTCCAGTCTTTGTGAAGCTGCAAGATGTTTCCTCTACTTTGGTTCAGTGGTAAATAGCTCCTCACAGCTCTGCAGAGATGGAAAGTGTGTCCTCATCCTCCTGCACATGGAATTTGTGTGCTGCCAAGTGGCTCACCACGCAATGAATTTCTTTCATCCTTGCTCACGTGGAAAGTACATGTTCAGTCCCCCTGAGCAAGGAATGGATTTTCTTAGGCTGTCGTCAACCTGGAAAGTATCTACTCCAGTTTTCCTCATCCTGAAGTACATGTCTTCCAGGCCTCCTCAGGGTGGATCTGTTTCTTCCAGATCTGAGGAAGAGAAATATCAAGTGTAGGCCTGTACAATCCTGAATCCCTGTCCTTTAGCTCATTTCACTGTGAGAAGTACCCCTTGTGTAATTCGTTTTAGCATGTGCACCTTCTCTGAAGAGAATGTGGATATTCCAATTCTCTTAAACATCAAAGCCATGTCATCCAGCTCTCCACAGGAAGGTAAGTGTCATTTTGTGTCTTGTTAGCAGAAAGAAAGTCATATTTGTTTCCTCAAATCTTCTCTTGACCTTTCTTCTTTCCTTCTCTTGTCAGAGCATGGAGTTGATTTCTTCAATCTGTCTTCAAAATGAGAGCCAACAACTTTAATGGCTTCACAGCATATTTTCTTGAGATCTACTTTGCAAGAAATCCATGTGAAGAATCTACTCAGTATTGCATGGGTGTTTTCCAATCTTCAACAGAGACCTTATGTATCTGTGGATTCCTCAGTATGAAATGCTTCTAAATCCCCTTCTCTCTCAGGGAGGTATCTAATAGGCAATGAATACTCTCTAACACTTTTTATTCTCTCCTCAGAGAGAAAATTGTTAACCGCAGTCTTTTCATCACTATTTCCCTTCCCATGATGTAACAAGACTTTTCTATTTGTCCTCAAATTGGAATCCATCTGCTCAGGTTGATGACAGAAGATTCCAATTCAAAGCCAAGGCATGGAAAAGAGTTTGTAAGATTTAACTGCAATTATCCACAAAATCTCAAAGTCTAAATGTAGCTCAAGTGGTAGAGTGGTAATGTTGAGTGAAAGCAGTCACTGATATGGACCTAGCCCCAAGTTCAAGTCCTAGTATTGACACAAAACAAGAAAACAAAGAATGGAGACATAACCATCTCTTTTCAGCCTCCAACGGCTGCATCTGCATTTCTTCTTAAATTAAGATATATCTAAATGTGGCTATTTCTTCCCCTCAATACAGATGGGAGCCCTTGGTTTCCCTGTTGTATGAGATGCATTACTTGGAGGACTTTTCTGCATGTTATCCATCCCTTCCAACTCTGCATATCAAGATAGTTATCCTAAGACAGTTCCTTCAGTTTGTAGGCTAAGGACTTCTGTCATTCTCAGCAAGGAATGTCCCCTACATTTGTCCTGACTGTGGAAGGCTTTGATTCAAGTGCTAGTAGGCATGGTATACATGTCTTCCCATGCAATTGTTGTTGGATTGAGTATAATCATGGAGCTGTTATTCTCTAGCACATGTAATTAGGGGGGATTTTTGTTCATCAGTCATTACCCTGGTATGTGGCTACTCAAGGCAGCTCTCCATGAAATGTGTCTGTCAGATTGTCCAAATATGGAATATCTCAGGTTTAGCCTTTGTGGACATTTCAAGTTTAGTCCTGTACCTCCCTGATTCCACACCTTCTGCTCACCTCAGTGCAAGGAGAATATCCAGTGAAATTCCCTTTAGCATGAAATCCATGTGAACCTCCTTTCCAGGGAATCCAGTGTATATATATATATTGACAGTGTCTATATATATATATATATATATATATATATATATATATATATAGACACTATATATATATAGTACTGGCCCCATCTAATCCAGTCTGCCCCAGAAAGGTAAGTGTCATTTTGATGTCTCTGTAAGATTCAGTCCTCCTTGTTTGCTCTGTTCTTCTCTTGACATTTGTCCTTTCTTTCTCTCTTGAAAGCATGGAATTGATTTCTTCAGTGTCTCCTCGACATGGCATTCAACCATTCATAGTATTTCATCTATATATATCTTCTCCAAATCTACTCCAAAAGGATTTGGTGTGCAAAAATCTCTTTAGTATAGCTTGGGTGTCCTCTAGTCTTCTTCAGTACAGAAACAAAGTCCCCGTGGACTCATCAGTACTATATGAATTGAACCACTTTTTTCAAGGAGGAAATTGTTGAGTAGACATGGAATATACTCTCAGATGCTCTCTTCCAAAAGGTATGTGTTCACTTAGGGTATCTATCTCATAAACTCATGACTTTTTTCCCTTCCCAGGATGAAACTAACCTTTCCCATCTTTCCTCAGGTTGGATTCCATCTACTGAGTTTGAGATCAGAGGATCCTGATGCAAAGTCAGTCAGTGCTGAAAAATTGGTGAGCCTTATCAGAAATTAAGCTCTAAAAATCTGCAAAATGGAGCTATGGCTTTAGTAGCAGGCAAAGAAGATAACCAAAAGCCCAATAGCATAATCAGGTGAGACTTAATCATCCTTTCTCTTCCTACACTGAGCAAATTTTCTTGCCTCACCAAACACATGTTTAATTTTTCTACTCTGGGCAGATGGGTTGTCTCCCATTTCCCTTCTGGCTTGAGGTGCATTTCCTGTGGCTTGTCTCTGAATGTAACCCATCTCTTTCAACTGTGCTAATGAAGGTAGATCTCTTTTGAAAGAGTCAAATGTATGGAGGGAAAAGGTTTCTGCCCTTCTCAGCAAGGAATGTTTCCTAATTGTATCCTTACCTTGGAAAGCTTTGATTCCAGCTTGTTAGGCATGATATCTATATCTTCCTATTCCCTGTGGATGGAGTGAGTTTCAGCATGGAGTATTTCTTCTCCTGCATCTGTACACATTGTGTTCTTCATTGATTGTGACCCTGGCATATGGATACTGAGGGCCCCTCCCCATGGAATGTGTATCTCACTCTCCCTGAATATGGATGTGTTCGCTCCAGCTTCTGTGAACATGGAAGATTTCTCCTCCAGCATGGGGCAAGATGTAATGTGATTCCTGCAACTCTCCTCAGAATGGAAAGTGCTTCATCTATCCTCCTGAGCATGGAAAGTATGTGCTGCCCAGAGTTGCACCATGTAATAGAGCTCTTCCATCCTTGCTCATGAGGAAAGTACATATTCTGTCTTTCTTCACCATGTAATAAGGATTTATTTATTTAAGATTATTTGCTACCCATACATATACAAGCCAACATATGTTAAACACTATATACCAGACTTGGTCTAAAGGCCTGATCTTTATCATCTTAGGAAGCAAGGTCATGAGATTAAGTTTCTATCACATATCCGGAGCCGCATTGCGACAATCTGTACAAATTCATGACTTTAAGGTGCCTTGGCACCAGGACTCCCACAATTTATGGCAACATCAGCTGGAAGTAAATGCCCACCTTCAAGAAGAGATAAAAGCCATCAAAGGAGGAGTTTTCTGGCTGGACAGAAATAATTGTCATTTGAGAGAAATGATGAATATTTCAAAACCATTTGGCAGGAAGTAAAAGATGGTGTCTGGCCTCCCCTCCCCCATGGGCTTGTTTCAGATGGTGCCAAGCTCCATTAGCCCCAAGGACTTTTTGAGGATGCTACATAAAGAAGGGATCCAGGGCTGGGTATATGGCCTAGTGGAAAATGCCTGGTATACATGAAGCCCTAGGTTTAATTATTAACACCACATATATACAAAAACCCAGAAGTGGTGCTGTGGCTCAAGTTGGCAGAGTGATAGCCTTGAGCAAAAAGAAGCCAGGGACAGTGCTCAGGCCCTGAGTTCAAGCCCCAGGACTGGCAAAACAAATAAAAACAAAAAGTAGAAAAAGAAGGGATCCATACTCTAATAAAACGGGCACGGATGGGTTAAGCTAAGATAGATGAGGTTGTTAGTTTTTTCAAGGGGAATTGCTATGCTGATAGTATCATGTACCTAACAGGGTGGCTGAGGCTGGAGGGAGGATCTCTTGAGCCCAGGAGTTTAAGGCCAGCCTAGGCAACATAAGGAAACCCACTTTTTTTTGTCCTGGGATTTGAACTCTGAGTCTGGGCACTGTCCCTGAGCTCTTCAGCTCAAGGCCTGTGCTCTACCACTTGAGCCACAGCACCACTTCTGATTTTATGGTGGTTGGTTAATTGGAGATAGAGTCTCACAGACTTTGCTGCTTGGGCTGCTTTTGAGCTGTGATCCTCAGATCTCAGCCTTGAGTCACCTCAGTAATAACTAGATGTAGAGGTGTTAGCCACTGATACCCCACAGAAACCCTCATACCTTAAAAAAAAAAAAAGAGGAGATAGGAGGGGCATAATGCCGAAAAGGGGACTCACATCTGTAATCTCAACTTTTAAGGTGCTGAGCTATGAGTATCATGGGGATTGATTGTTGTTCGAAGACAGCTTGGGCAGGAAAGTCTGTGAGACTTACCTCCAATTACATACACACACATTCACACACACACACACACACACACACACACACAAACACACACACACGAGTCCAAATGTGGTGTTATGGCTGAAGTGGTACAGTCCCAGCCTTAAGTGAAAAAACAAGTATGAGGTTCTGAGTTCAAGCCCCAGTAGTGGCACACACAAAAAAGTGGAAAAATGAGTGAATAAAGGAAGAAATATTTGTATTTTCAGACCAGCAAAGTCGATTTTTCCTTCAGACTCATTTTATGAAGCCAGTATAACCCTCATCCCAAAACCAGGCAGGGACTCATCATGGAAAGAGGACTACAGACCAATCTCCCTGATGAACATAGATGCAAAAATTCTCAACAAAATTCTGGCCAATCGACTTCAACAGGTCATCAAAAAAATCATACACCACGATCAAACTGGATTCATCCCAGGGATGCAAAGCTGGTTTAATATACGCAAGTCAATTAATGTAATCCACCACATCAACCGGAGCAAGGTAAAGAACCACATGGCTTTATCGCTGGATGCGGAAAAAGCGTTCGATAAAATCCAGCACCCATTTATGCTAAAAGCCCTGGAAAAACTGGGATTCCAGGGAACATTCCTGAATATAATCAAGGCAGTTTATGACAAACCAACAGCAAGCATAACTCTAAATGGTGAAAAACTAAAGCCATTCCCTTTAAAATCAGGAACAAGGCAGGGATGTCCACTCTCTCCCCTGCTCTTCAACATAGTACTAGAATTCCTAGCCAGAGCAATTAGGCAAGAAGAGAATATAAAGGGGATCCAAATAGGAAAAGATGAAGTAACACTCTCTCTCTTCGCAGATGACATGATCCTATACCTAAAGAATCCCATAGACTCTACCCCCAAGCTACTAGAGCTGATCCAAAACTTTGGCAAAGTTGCAGGATATAAAATAAACCTTCAAAAATCAATGGCCTTTCTCTATGCTAACAACCCGAAGACCGAGGCTGAAATCAGGAAAGCAACTCCTTTTGCAATAGCCCCCAAAAACATAAAATACCTAGGAATAACCTTAACCAAAGAAGTGAAAGACCTCTTTGAAGAGAACTTTAAAAGCTTGAAAAATGAAATTAAGTCAGAACTAAGAAAATGGAAAAACCTCCCATGCTCCTGGATTGGGAGGATTAATATAATCAAAATGGCAATATTGCCAAAGACTATCTACAAATTCAATGCAATACCCATTAATATCCCAACACCATTCTTTAATGAAATAGAGGAAGCAATCCAGAAATTCATATGGAACAATAAAAGACCTAGAATAGCAAAAACACTCCTAAGCAGAAAGAACAGTGCTGGAGGAATTACAATACCCAACTTCAAGCTGTATTATAAAGCTATAGTAATAAAAACAGCTTGGTATTGGCACCGGAACAGGCCTGAAGACCAATGGAACAGAATTGAAGACCCAGAATTGAACCCACAGAACTACGCCTACTTAATCTTTGATAAAGGAGCTAAAACAATAGTATGGAAGAAAGATAGCCTCTTTAACAAGTGGTGCTGGCAAAACTGGCTCAACACATGCAACAAACTAAAACTAGATCCTTATATATCACCCTGCACCAAAATCAATTCCAAATGGATTAAAGACCTTGAAATCAAAACAGGCACCCTGAAAACACTAAAGGAAGGAGTAGGAGAAACACTTGGGCTCCTTGGCACAGGACAGAACTTCCTTAACAAAGACCATGAAAGGCTACAAATCAAAGAAAGGTTGGACAAATGGGACTGCATCAAACTGCAGAGCTTCTGCACGGCAAAGGACATAGCTCGCAAGATAAACAGAAAGCCCACAGACTGGGAGAAGATCTTTACCGGACATTCAACAGACAAAGGCCTCATCTCTAAAATATATGCAGAACTAAAAAAATTACCTTCTTCCAAAACAAAACCGCAAAGAACCAATAGCCCCCTCATCAAGTGGGCTAAAGACTTACAAAGAAACTTCTCTGATGAGGAAATGAGAATGGCCAAGAGACATATGAAAAAATGCTCTACATCACTGGCCATAAAGGAAATGCAAATCAAAACAACATTGAGATTCCATCTCACCCCAGCAAGAATGTCATATATCAAGAAAACTAATAATAACAACTGTTGGAGGGGATGTGGCCAAAAGGGAACCCTACTTCATTGTTGGTGGGAATGTAAACTGGTTCAGCCACTCTGGCAAGCTGTATGGAGATTCCTCAGAAGGCTCAATATAGAACTCCCCTATGACCCAGCAGCCCCACTTTTGGGTATCTATCCAAAAGCCCACAAACAAAATCACAGTAATGCCACCAGCACAACAATGTTCATCGCAGCACAATTTGTCATAGCGAGAAGCTGGAACCAACTCAGATGCCCCTCTATAGACGAATGGATCAGGAAAATGTGGTACCTATACACAATGGAATTTTATGCCTCTATCAGAAAGAATGACATTGTTCCATTTGTAAGGAAATGGAAGGAAAATATTATACTAAGTGAAGTGAGCCAGACCCAAAGAAACATGGACTCTATGGCCTCCCTTATTGGGAATAATTAGTACAGGTTGAGGCAAGCCATAACAGAGCATCACAAGGCCCAATAGCTATACCTTTATGAACACATAAGATGATGCCAAGTTAAATGAACTCCATGTTATGGAAACAATTGTTATATCACAGTTGTAACTACTTTCAACGTCCTATGTGTATGTGTAGTTTCTATTATTGATGATGTTCTTGTATCACCATCCTGTGGTTGTACCTACACTATCTCTGTAATCTTATCTGAGTATATTGGAAACCGTGTTTACTGATATTGGAAGTAGGAAATTCAAAGGGAATACCAAATTTGAGAGACACAGGGTAAAAAAAGAGAAACAACTACAAAAGCAATACTTGCAAAACTGTTTGGTGTAAGTGAACTGAACACCTGGGGGGGGAGGGAGGGGGGGGGGAGGGGGGCATAAGGGACAAGGTAACAAACAGTACAAGAAATGTATCCAATGCCTAACGTATGAAACTGTAACCTCTCTGTACATCAGTTTGATAATAAAAATTTGAAAAAAAAAGAAAGAAAAGGAAGAAATAATAATTCCAAGTAGAATTGATCAAATAATTCTTTCTCTTCCCTCTTCCCTTTCCCTTCTTGCCTTCCCTCTTTCCCTCCCTCCCTCTCTCTTCCTTCCTCCCCCTCCCGTTCTTCCTCTCCCTCTCTTTCCATCTCCTTCCTCCTCCATCTCCCTCCCTTCTCTCTCCTCCCTCTTTCTCTCATGCTAGGGATATAAGAGGGAAGGAAGATTTGGATGTTCATGAGTGATAAACAAGTGCTCTACCATCAAGGTATACCCCCAGTCCATGTTCAGTTTTTTGTTTGTTTGTTTGTTTGTTTTTTGGCCAGTCCTGGGACTTTGTCTCAGGGCCTGAGCACCTCCCCTGGCTTCTTCCTGCTCAAGGCTAGCACTCTGCCACCTGAGCCACAGCGCCCCTTCTGGCAGTTTTCCATATATGTGCTACTGGGGAATCGAACCAAGAGCTTCATGTGTTGGAGGCAAGCACTCTTGCCACTAGGCCATATTCCCAGCCCCCATATTCTGTTTTTAATTTTTTGAATAAGCATCTTAGGAGACCCCCTCCTCCCATTCCCACATATTTGCTTTGAGAAACATTAAACTAAAAACTTCCCTTTGGAAGAGAAGAAAAATTAGATCATGCCATTTCAGAAAATGTATTTTATTCCTTTGTCAGAACAACAGTATAAAATTTGTATTATCACCAAAGATTGTAATGCCACATTGCTAAATTTAAGCTTACTGTTTCTTTTCCTAAAGCGTAATTAAAGAAAAAAACATATTTCTGAGCTCAAGCTTGTGTGAAACAAACTTTAATGTGGAAGCAGTTTCCAAATATGTTCAAAAATTTTATGCAGGATCCAAATGTGGTCTTGGAATTTCATTTTTGCCACAAATATTTTATTCAAAGTTTCTTGTACTCTGGTCCCAGCAGCTGAGTGGATAGATCTTGGCCAGGATTCCATCAGCCAGGCCACCACAAGGTGGCCAGCTCCTTCCCTGGGAGATACAGTGACATTGTAGCCTGAAATGACCTGACCCAGAGCAAAGCATCAGTTACCTGGGCTGTTGGCTCAGACACAAGTACTGGGGGCCAGGCGGGGGATCCCAAAGGCTAGACTTGTCAGCTCTATGGGAAAATTGGCTGTGTTGCTTCAGACTGGCAATGTTTTACTAGTTAATCTGGGCTTATCTTGCTGGGTCTTATCACCTACTTTCTGAACTTCAGTTTCTGAGCTGCAATACTGGCAAATGCTGGCCTGTGGTTGTGACTGGGGTTGTCATGTTGACTCTGTAGCTGGATGAATGGAATAGAAATGAACAGATTCTTCATGATGCTATTTCATGAAAATAAAAAGTTTGTTCTTGGAAGCTGGGTGCTAGTGGCTTGCATCTGTAATCTTAGCAACTGGAGAGAAAGACCTGATGAGGATCAAGGTTCAAAGCCATGCTGTCCAGGAAAAGTCCAAGAGGCTCTTATTGTCAATCAACCACCAAAAAGCCAGAAGGGGAGATGTGGCTAAAATGGTAGTCAGTCTTGGTAGAGTCAGTCTTGAATGAATAAAGCTAAGGAATGGTGCCTAGGCCCTGAGTTCAAACCTTCGTATTGGAGCATGCTTGCGTGCACGTGCACACACGCAAACACACACATGCAAACACACACACCACAGTTTTTGTTCCCTCTTTCTCTCTGAAAGGGTCTTAGTATGTAGCCCAGCCTGCCCTCGAACGCATGACTGATGATCCTCCTGCCTCAGCCAGTTAAGTGCTGGAATTACAGGTGTGCACCACAGTGCTCATTCTTTAAAGTTTTTTTTTTTCCTTAAGGACTTTGCTACCCCTTGGAATGTTGTCTATTTGTGGCTCTTCCTCTAAAGTCCCCTAACATTGACCATGCCTACTGCTTGCCCACCTTCCTCCTTTGTTGAGTGTCCATCAGTGTGAATGATCTCCTGGCATAGGACATCATCTCATCTCCTGGAGCAGGGACACCTGCTCTGAACACAAAAGTCTGTAATCCAGTATATTTCATCACAATATCTGAAAACTAAAAGTGACTATCAAAAGCCCCAGACACTGTGTGAACATCCAAACTGTAGTTAAAGATGAAGTGCGCTAACTCTTCACGTGCAGGACCTGCTTTTCTCCTTTCACCCGGAGCCAGCTCTCTCCCTGGAGGATCCTGTATCCATCCCAAGCCCTCAACTCCAGTTTCAGTTTTCTATTGTTACATAACAAACTGTTGGGGATTCAGCTTGGCCTTGAAGGGGGAAGTGAGGTGAGAGATGCTGCCCTTCCCCCAGCCCTGGGGCAGTGTGGAAGTAAGCCACACCTATCTCCTTCTGGGTCAGGAACCAGAAAGGGTAGCTTTGAGACCATCCCCCACATTGTGCCAGAGAGCACCTGTGCTCCCCTTTCTTGGGCTTTGCCCCGAGGGCCGTAGTATGGAAAGTGATGTTAGCCCATGAGGGAGGTCCTTGGGAGCTGCTCTTGGACTGACAAGCTCACCAGGCTATTGCCAGCTCCTGCTCAATCCTTGTCATCATTACTATATAACTGTAATCCCCTCCTGAATAAACCAGATTGCTCTCCATAGCGTCTCCGAGATCCCTGTGTGCCTGGCTTCCTTGGTGGGTAAGGAGGGAAGAAAAGCGCATCTCGTTTGACCACATACACCTTAGGCTTGCCTGTGTCCCTTCGATCCATCTTAGCCGCCCGCAGGTCGGGCGCCCATGGGAGAAGGTGAAAAGGGCAGCACTGATAAGGGAGTAAGCTTAGCATCCCCGCACCAGGGGAGGTAAATCTAGCCTAGCAACAAACCACTCCAGAACACCCACATGTGACAATTCACTGTTGTTGAGCTTCAGGTTCTGGACAGGGCAGAGCATGTGAGGCCACCACACTAGGAGCCTAGGTGCATTTATTCTCCCATTGGTGCCTCTACTACGGGAATGGAGGAGCTGGGATACCTTGCCGTCTTTTGAGTCTCTAGTCTGAATTTTCTCCCATGGTGCCTGAATCCTGGAAGTTACCCAGTGTCTTTTTTTTTTCTTTTTTTTTTTGTATTTTGTTGGGGAGATAAGAGTTTTCCTGCCCAGGCTGGCTTTAACAGCAGTCTTTACAGGTTTCAGTCTTTTGGGTAGCTAAGATTACAGCAATGAGTCACTGACACTCAGTACATTTTTGTGTGTCATAAATGGGATTTGAACTCAAGTCCTTGCTTTGTGCTTGCTTAGCTTCCTTGCTCAGCTTTTACTTGCTCACCTGTGCTTTACCATTTGAGCCACATGCAGCCCAATATTTTTTTTCTTTTTTTAACCAATAGTGGGATTTTCACTCAGGTCCTGGACACTGTCTCTTCCTTAGCTTTGTAGCCCAAGGATGGCATTCTACCACTTGAGCCCCAGCTCCACTCAGCCCAGCTTATTGCTTTGAATTTCTATCTTCCAGGTCTCAACCTCCTGAGTGAGTATGATTCCATGCCTGAGCCGCCTTTGGCTGCAATAAATTGGTCAAAGCAAGTTGGGAGTCAGCCTGGATTCAAAGGGAGGGAAATTGGCTACATCTTTAGAAGATCATTATTGTCATTACCTCCTGAGCTGCCAGTATAAGAACTGTGGGGGTTGGCGTTCCCTCCCTCCCCCCTCCCTCTCTTTCTCTCTCTCTCTCCCTGTAGGTGGTGGGGCTTAAACTTGGGACCTGAGTTCTTTTGCTCAAGGCTAGCACTCAACCACTTTGAACATAGTGCAACTTCCAGTTTTCTGATGGTTAATTGGAGGTAAGAGTCTCATGGACTTTCTTGCCAGTGCTGGCTTTGAACCTCAATCCTCAGATCTCAGCCTCCTGAGTAGAGAGGATTACAGTTGTGACCCACCAGCATCTGGATTGTTTTGTTTTATTTTTGTGCTGATCCTAGACCTTGAACTCACAGCCTCAGTGTCATCTCTGGGCTTTATTTTGCTCAATGCTAGTGCTCTATCTCTTGAGTCTTGGCTCCACTTTTTCCTTTTTGGTGGTTAATTGGAGATAAGAGTGTCACATATTTTTTCCTGCCTGGGCTGGCTTTGAACTGCAATCCTCAGATCTCAGCCTCTAGAGTAGCTAGGATTATGGTTCCTGGCTGTTATGTCTCTTTTGAAACAACTAACCATCACTACCAAATACTCAAGAGCAACTCATGGAGAGGCCACAACTGAACTTTGCTGGCTAGGTGTCTGATGTGGTGCAAACATTTTGTTCAAATCTCTTTTTTTGAAAATTTCTTTGCCTTCCCTCTCCTGCCCTCCCCTCCCTCCCTCCCTCCTACCCTCCCTCCCTTCCTCCCACCTCCCTCCTATCTGTCTTCATTTTTTTCAGTGTTGGGGCTTGAACTCAGGGCCTAGGCACTGTCCTTATTGTGCTCAAGAATAGCACTCTACCACTTGAGCCACAGTGCCACTTACAGCTTTGTCTAAGTGGTTTATGGGAGATAAGAGATTCATGGACTTCTATGCCTGAGCTGGATTTGAACCGTGTCCACCAGATCTCAGTCTCCTGAGTAGCTAGGATAACCTGAGCCACTGGCACCTGGTTCAGTGTGAAAACTTCTTTGTGTGGATTTTTGTTCTTGCTTTTCCTTATTTTTCTCTTCTTGGTAATCTTGCAAAGTAGCTAAGGCTGACTTTGTACTCACTATGTAGACCATGCTGGCCTAAAATTAGTAATACTACTGTCTCAATTTTTCCAGTGTTGAGATTATAGGTATATGCCTGGCTCTCAGGTTCAACTTTAAGTCCCAGAATGATGATGTATTGGGCTGTGACACATTTAATAGGTTACTAAGTCACAGAGTCTCCATTCTCAAGAATGGATTTATAGCTGGTGCCAGGGGCTCATGTATGTAATCCTAGCTACTCAGGAGGCTGAGAGGTGAGAATCTTGATATACAGCCTGTACATAAGTCACATAAGTTTGACAAACTCTTTTTCTTTCTTTTTATTTTTTTTTTGCTAGTCCCAGAGCTTGAACTCAGGGCCTGAGCACTGTCCTTGGCTTCTTTTTGCTCAAAGCTAGCACTCTACCACTTGAGCCACAGCGCCCCTTCTGGATTTTTCTATATATGTGGTGTTGAGAAATCGAATCCAGGACTTCATGTACATGAGGTGAGCACTCTACCACTAGGGCATATTCCCATCCAAAATCTGGCAGAGTATTATTCTGATCAGTCAGCAAAATGCCTGGAGGTTTGGCTCTAGTGGTAGAGCTCCAGCCTTGAGCAAAAAAAAGCCCAGGCCCAGAGTTCCTGCCCCAGGATTGGCAGAAAAAAAAAAAGAAAAGAAACAGCAGAAAGTAAACTCCATATCAACTGTGTTTTTTTTTAATTTAATTTTTTTTTGACCTGTCGTGAGGCTTGAACTCAGAGCCTAGGCTCTGTCCCTGAGCTTCTTTTTGATCAAGGTTAGCACTCTACCATTTGTGCCACAGCACCACTTCTGGCTTTTCTGTGTATGTGGTACTGAGGAATCCAACCCAGGGCTTTCATGCATGCTAGACAAGCACTTGACCTCTAAGCCACATTCCCAGCCCCCAGCTCAACTTTAATGGTAAGTTGAGGAAGGATGCCATGGTGACCTGAGGAGAATCAGGAGATTCTAGGCACAATGGGGGGCCATGGTGGAGAGACTTAAGTAGGGTTATGGGTGGGGGCAGGGTCCCAGGTAGCTGGAGGGTTCCAAGAGTTTATAATGCAGTTCTGGCTCTTGGAACCTCTAGTTTGAGCACATCTCAGGTTCCTATCACCTGAGAGGTGATATTTAGATTAAGATTCTTGGCTGGAGGGTAGTCAGTGGGCCAAGCTGTGGGAACAATATTGAGTTGTATAGACCAAAGCAGATTTCTATCACCCATGTTACCAGCTCTTCTGATTTTTCAAGAGAAGAGGGAAATCTAGTTTTTTTTGTTTTTGTTTTTTATTAAAAATTACATGTATTTTACTAAATTGAAAATGTCAACTCCAATCCGAACAAAAGTAGTGTGGGCCAACTCAAATTTCCATTTGTGACCTGAAGCTGGCCCTGGGCAGTCCGTTTGTGACCTTGGGTGACTGGCAAGTCTGTCTCCAGGTTTCTGTCCCTGCTGGGCATTAGTGCTAGGTACAAAATGGCCTTCCAGAGGTGTCTCACCTTGCACACATCCTAAATTGTCACTTGTCCCTTCCTCTAAGTCTTTCTGGTTCCTGTTCTTAGTGATGAGCCAGGAAGTAACTCATAGTCAGGGCCAGACATCTGGGGATCTCATGGACCCTTTGCCTTCCTTCCTTCTCGCTCATTGTTAGTCTCCAGCATGTCCTCCTGGCTGTAATTATGGGCAGTGCCCAGAATCCACATCCCTTCTCCATTCTACACCACTGACTTCAGCCACTTGAGGCTATTTTCTTTTGGCAGGGGAATGAGTACTGGGGTTAGAACTCAGGGCTCTTATTTCCAAGGCAAACAATTCACCACTTCACTGCTGAACTACATCTCAACCCCTGTTTTTCTTTCTTCTTTCTTCCTTTCTTTTCTCTCCCTGCCCTTTCCCTTTCCCTCTTCTCCCTTTTGTCATCTCCTTCCCTCCTTTTTTCTCCTTTGTACTAGTCCTGAGGCTTGATTCAGGGCCTGGGTGCTGATCCTGAACTTTTTCACTCCAGGCTTGTGTTTTACTACCAGAGCTGCTACAAGTTCCCTTTGAGTCTTGTGGTGGTTAATTGGAGATAGGTGTTTCCTGGACTTTTGTGCCTGAGCTGGCTTTGAACAAAGCTGATGGCTTTGATCTTCAGATCTCAGATTCCTGATGTAGCTAGAATTACAAGCATGAGCCACCAGCATCCAGCTCTCAAATTAGTTCTCTTTGCTGTTGTTGTTGTTGGTGGTGGTAGTGGTACCAAGGCTTGAACTCAGGGCCTGGACTCTATCCCTGAGCTCTTTTTTACTCAAGGCTAGCACTCTACCATTTTCAGCCACAGCTCCACTTCTGTTTTTTGAGTGATTAACTGGAGATGATTCACTCAGCCTTTCCTGCTCTGGCTGGCTTTGAACCACAATACTCAAAACTCAGCCTTCTGACTAGCAAGGGTTATAAGTGTAAGCCCCCACTGGTACCTGGCTCAAATAAGGTGTTTAATTCCCATTTCCTTGCTAATACTTAGAAAGAAGGAAAGAAGGAAGAAAAACAAAGAAAGGAGGAAGGAAAGGGACAGAAAGAAGAAAATATAAAAGGTAACCCAGACCAGAGCACTTCTTTTGCCCTGATTTGATTCCTGCCAGACCACGGACCAGGAAGAAATAAAGAACTGTGAATAGAGTAATGGAGAATGGTGGAACAAGGGGGAAGCCTGGTAAATGTGAAACTACTATCTTATGCATCTCATTAGTCTTGTGGCCTGTGGGAGATGGTCAGCTAGGTAGGCTACAGAAGCCTGAGGAGCTGATGGGTCTGTAGCACCCTCTAGTGGGAATCCTGAGAGGGAGCCAAATTCCTGGATCCCTTTCTGTTACACCTAGAGGACTGCAAGACATGCCTTCCAGGTTCTGCTTCCCTGGCTCTTGTACTCCTGAAGGTAGGTAGCAAGATGTTGCCTCTACTCCTGCTCCACCAAAGTCTGGAATGCTCCTTAGGGTTGCAGGACTGAGACATGCTATTCAGGAAAATAAAGGAAGGATGCTGAACAACAAAGCTTCTGAAAAGGAGGGCTGGAGGGACACTAAAGGGCAAAGCCAGGGTAGGGAAAAGCAGGAAACTGTGTGTGGGAGTCTCTTCTTTAGAAGGGAATCTCTTCTTTAGAAAAGCTCTATTATTTATTTATTTTTTGTCAGTCATGGAGCTTGAACTCTGGGCCGGGGGGAGGGGGGGGCGTCTGTCCCGGAGTTCTTCAGCTCAAGTTAGCACTCTATCACTTGAGCCACAGCCCGGATTCTGGTTTTCTAGTGGTTCATTGGAGATGAGTCTCTCACAGGCTTTCCTACTTGGGCTGGCTGTGAATTGTGAACCTTTGATCTCAGCCTCCTGGGTAGTTAGGATTTCAGGGGTGAGCTACTAGCGCTTGGCTAGAAAGAACTTATTTTTACATTGTGTGTGTGTGTGTGTGTGTGTGTGTGTGTGTGTGTGTGTGTGCATGAATTTAAGAGGGAAATCCAAGAGGGTTGGATTCTTATCAGAGGAGGTAATTCCTTTTTGAAGTTGTGCGAAAATTGGCATGTGGTCAAAAAGCCTTTGGAGAGATTTAATGGTTGTGGTGGCAAAGGGAACCCTTTTTTCTCCATCTACCCTTTCTGGCAGAGATAACACCAGCCTATGGAGAGCCCAAGATGCTTATGGGGATGATCGACAGCTCAACAGATTCAGCCAAAGCTGCCTGACTTTTGCCACCTAACAATAGAAGTCACC
The DNA here is from genome assembly GCF_023159225.1 of Perognathus longimembris pacificus. Taxonomy (NCBI): domain Eukaryota; kingdom Metazoa; phylum Chordata; class Mammalia; order Rodentia; family Heteromyidae; genus Perognathus; species Perognathus longimembris. The sequence goes on from NC_063161.1 coordinate 51,268,832, forward strand.
TGGCCTGGCTTCTGCTGTACTTCAGTGGTGACAGTCATCAAGAGCCTACCTAGTCTCAAGGGGAAGGGACATAGATACACACACACACACACACACACACACATGCACACACATCATTTCTCTGGGAGGAATGTGAAAAGACTTGGTCTCTTGTCTTAAACTGCTACTCTTTACACTGCTAGAGAAACACTAATGCAGTGTCACCAGAGCTGACAAAGTAATAGCAGGAAAAATAAAGCAAAGCAGAGGATACAGATCTTCTTCCAGTGCTCATAGTGGAGAGAATTATATTCTATTTGCTCCCTGTCACTTCCCGCATAGAGAAGGGGCCACATCCAGGGACATCTGGTCTTGATTGTCTGGGTTGTGTACAGGTATGGACTCAGCCTTGCCCTCTTCTCCCATAGGCTTCCCTGGGCTGCACAGACCTGAAATCCAAGTGCCACACCAATACAAATGCCACACATCTCCAGCCCCGTGTATTCAGAGTACACCAGGTTCCACTACACAGTTGAGCTCATGCAGGATGGTACTGTGGGTACCATCTTCATATTAATCTTTCTGCTGGCCACAAAAAGCTATGGCTTAGGGCCTGGACTCTGTGTTCCAGACTCTGGTCATGAGTTGTCCTGGTAGTGGTGCCGGCAGCTTAGCAATTCCCGATGCATGGAAGTCAACACGGTGTGGTCCTTTTTAATGAACTCAACAGTCACCCTAGAAGGGAGCTTCCTGTCTCTGGCCTCTCTGGCTGCCTCCAATCATGGTTTTATAAGCACTGAGTCCTTGTGTGGAATCTCCTTTTACCTAGAACAGTCTGTTCCTACCAGGGCTGGTTCAAATGGCATCCTGACTGGATGGAACAGAAAATGGGATTTGCTTCTGAATTAAACCTATGGAGCCAGTGGCTCTATGAGGGAGGTGGGCAGGCACATTAAGTTGGGTGTATAAAGTAGGAAAAATCCTAAAAGATACAGGGCTGGACAGAATCTTGTCTTACCAAAGCCAACACCACAGGGCAAGGGAGTTCAAGAGGAGTGAGCCAGAAGCTCAGGTAAGAATCAGCCTCTATTTGGTTAAACAGTAACATTGGCCAAGGTAACCTTGAAGATGTAAAACTCCTTTTATCTTCCTGTTTCTCCCACAGTAGCTACGCTGGAGGGACTTTTGGTAACACACCAAGGCCCGTGTCCTCTTCCTTGTATCAACTGCTGCTGTTCTCCAGAAAGGTCTGAGGGGTCCAGGGATTTTGCTGTTTAAAAAGCCATGCTGAGGGCATTTCCCCAGAAAGAGGGTGGGGAAAAAAGACTAAGAGTTGTTTTAGAATACAACTCAGCCAAGTAGAAAGACTGTGGCTCTCCATGGAAGTTCATGGCCCTAGCTCCAGGAAGGGAGTTCTTCCCCCACCCCCTTCCTCCCTTTCCTGAGGCTGGAACTCAAGGCCTGGCCTCTGTCCCTGAGTTGTTTTTTTTCTCAAAGCTAACATTCTACCCCTTGAGCCACAACTCTACCTTGTGGCTTTCTGGTGGTTAATTGAAGAGTCTGTTTCCTGCCCAGGCTAGTTTTGAACGGTGATCCTTCTTATCTTTACCTACTGAGTATCTATGGCTACAGGTATGAATCACCTATTTTTTTGAGGTTGTAATATTCTAAAATCCTATGTACAAACAAGCTCAGGTGACACTGCATTAGTGTTTCTCTAGCAGTGTGAGGAGTAGCAGTTTAAGACAAGAGACCAAGTCATTTCACATTCCTCCCTAGAGAAGTGATGTGTGTGTGTGTGTGTGTGCGTATGTGTGCGTGTGTGTATCTATGTCCCTTCCCCTTGAAACTAGGCAAGCTCTTGATGGCTGGCCAGGCCAGGTGACTTCTACTGTTAGGTGGCAAATGTCAGGCAGCTTTGGCTGAATCTGTTGAATGTTGATGTAATTACTCTAGGGCCCAGCTGAGGAGCAGTGAGCACCCAAAGCCACAGAATGAGCTCCTCTAGGGGCAGCCAAGTCATCACCCCCACCCCCCTCAGGTGAGTGTGAAGCTGGAGTGCTGACACAGCCTGTCCTATACCATCTCCACCCAGTGTCCATGGAGTTGGGGCTCATCCCAATCCCGGGACCCCTATCTGAGCCTAACCTGAACATAGCAAATAGGGTGAAGGAGTGAGAAGCAGAACGATAGTGCAATGCCACACAGGGCCCCTGTGGACACCAAGGCTCCTCTGCATGTCACTGTCAAGTCTGACACCCAGTGAATTATGGGGACAATGCTATATTAGAGTTACAAATTCCAGGGAGGACTCTGTGAGACCTGCTGGCTGATAGCCAATACTGGGAGGTTGTAGGGACATACAGGCCCAGACTGTCCCCTCTGCTGGGTGTGCCACTCCCATGTGGCAGCTGGGGTCTTGTCACAGGTTTTGGTGTCTATCCACAAGTAGGCCAAGGACTCCCACTGTGTTGGGATTTTTAAAGCAGTAGAGCTCAGCATCTGCCATTGTTCTCACTTCCTTTATGCTCCTCCTGTCCTCTCTCCCTTGTGGCCCTTGGTCCTCTTTCCCCTCCCATGCCTAGTGCTGCTCCCCTGGGGTATCACAGCAGAAGAGCTACCAACTAACCTCTAGTCCCCACCTGTCACTCAGTCCTTGGATCATGGCCTTCCCTGGTCTGAGAAGTGGATAGCAACTCTCATTCTCTCAAGGTGAGGTGGGGCAAGGACTCTGGCCTCAGTTTCCCCATCTATAAACAGAGTGTTAAGTCTTCCTGATTAGACTCCTGGTGGTAAAGTGGCCTCAGGGAAAGTCCATGCAGCACTATGCAATGCCCTGTGGGAGTCTGCTAGCTCCTGGGAGGAAGGGCAATGAACTGTGGTGAGGGAGGAAAGGAATTGTAATGTGTGAGTCTGTCTGTAGCATTAGGCTCAAAACACCAGTGACTTTATTTATTTATTTTTGCCTAGACTGGAACATGACCCATAGAACCAGTGTCTCAGACTGGTTCTATTTTGCCCAATAGGCTGATTGACAAGTGTAAGGCAAGCTGGCCAGACACCACCACCTCTGTGCCATAGCCAGGCCACGCCAAAGAGAGGTGTATTTTCAAGTCCAACACATGTATCTGCATCCACCCCTCAGTTACAGACTGTGGCAGTGCCAGGGATGCTGAGAAACAATGCATAACCATGTGTCCCGCTACAAAGGAGCGCTCATTTCTTTTATAGATACTAGGGAGCAAAGGAAGAGCTTGTTACATGAAGCAAGCTATTGTTTGGCTCAGGCTTTGAAGGGCTGAGGTGCCTTGCCAGTATCTGGATACTCCGGGATTGGTCTGACTAGATCATTCTGACGTGGGAGATTGATCTTGGACCACTTGGGTGTCTCTTCTGGAGAACTTCGTGTCCCTGGGTGCTGCTGGTGCAATGTCCTTAGCACACAACAGTCCCATGAAATATGTCTTCCTTTTGCTGCAAAAATGTTTTCGTTAGGGCATAGCAATTGGTTGTATCACACAGTAGTCCACATATCAAGTCTCAAGCAAGCAATTTTCATTAGAATGTATTGTAAGGGAAAAATTCTGTCCCCATAGAGCAAACAGCGTGCTTCCTGCAGATAGTAAGAGGTCAGATTTCTTCTTCCACCCTGGCTGCCTGGAGGCTTGATCACAACATCTGTGCCTCACAGGTCACTTTTCTATTATGCTTTCTGGGGCCTAGCATTTTCCTTCTCTGTGGTACTTACAATTGAAGCATGTCACCTCCCAACGATGTCTCTGGAAAGAGGCAGGTTATCATTAATGATAAAATAGAAAATGACAGCCTACCAATAGGGAAGAAAACAATAGCAGTGGCCAGGAGAGGTTGTATCATTGCTTGTTTCACTTGAGTATCAGGACTGAGTTGAGTTTCCCAGCTGCCAGGACAGAAAGGGAGGAGTTAGTAGGTTGTCTCAGAAAGAAGGAAGCTAAGCACTACAGTGAGAGATGAGAGCAGCAAGCACAGTGCTGGCAGGAGACGCCGAATCAGCAGTTCATTCATGGTGCAGGCCTATGGTGACTCTAGGCACTGGGCCCAGTTCTACTACTCAGAAGTTGTATGACCCTAGGTGACTCAGGGCCTCTGTGCGTCAGTATAGTAATAGTAACTGGCACATGGGTTGTTGGGTTGGTTGATGATTTTTTTAAGCTAATTAAAAAAAATTTTGTTCCATAGTAGGGCTTGAACTCAGAGAGCTATCCCTTAGCCTTTTCTTCTCATGGATGGTGCTTTACCACTTGAGCCACAATTCTACTTGCAGCTTTTTGATTGTTAATTTGAGATAAAAAAATCTCTTCTTCCTGGGGTGGCTTTCAGATCTTAGCCTCTAGAGTAAATAGGAGTAAAGATGTGAACCACTGGCAACTGGTTAAATGTTTAAATTAATATATGTGAAAAGAAAAGTAGGGTCTGGCGTTTACTAAGCACTCTTGTATTTTATTCATCTGGATGGAGGAAGGATGAGAAAGGGAGGAGAGGAAGCCTGGAGACCTGTGGCTAGGAAAGGAGCTGATAGGACCACCCAGGGCAGAGTGCCACTAGCTTGAGCCTTGAAGGAAAGCTGTAGCCATGTGCTTCCCCTCTGGAGGTACAGACTGAGATTCATAGGGACAAGTCCAGGATGATTGCAGCTTCTTTGCATAGATGTGTTCATGACTTCTCCCTGGAAGCATGGAATGCTATGTCCTGGCTTCCTCCATGACTCCTTTTGAGGCAGGGCTGGGTCCAGGGTGATAGGTGTGTGCTTATTTTCTGAGCTTGATAGCCTGGGCTGGTCCTGATGAGGCTGGATCTAGGTCTGAAAGAGGGAGGCCTGGCCCTTTGGGTATGAGGACAGGCTGGGAAGAGAATAAAATGTGCTTTCAGAAACCCCCAGGGGTACTTCAGGGAGGTCTTGGCCAAGTCGAGACCTTCTGTGAGCCACATGTGACTGCTGGACTGTTATTCTTGGGATGTCAGTTGCAGGCTGAAGAAGGAGATGGAGGTAGTATGACCTTTAAATATGAGAGTAGGAGCCATCTGCTGGTTGCTCATGCCTATAATCCTAGCTACATTCCCAACAGAATATCCTAACAGAATATGCAGCAGAAATGGCATCTCTGGGCACCAAGAGACACCATCAAAAAAGTGTGTGACTTTATTTGAAAGGTTATGTCCAGCACCAGATGTATAAATAAGTCATAGTGTATGCAGGCAATGGAGCAATGTAGCAATGAACTCTAGGCACATTTAACAAGGTAACAAGTGACAGAAACCAAACACAAAAGGAAGAAACACTGTATAGCTCTAGTTACGAAAAAGTCAAAACTAGGCAAGACCAAACTGTGACATCAAAACTCAAGTCATGGCAATCTTTGAGACAATGTGAAGGCAGAACAGGCCTGGACGCCTTTTGGGTGGCCACGGGTTTCTTCCATCCATTTTGGGTTTACACAGGTGTTTGTTTTGTTGTAGCTTAGTGAGTGTGTTGATTTTTTTGCCTACATACATTTGTACATATATATATATATATATACATATATATGCACAGATATATGTTTTTCTCAATTTATATTATGCACTTTGAAATAAAAATATTTAGAAAATATGACTGTGCTTTCTCAAGCCTGTAATCCTAGCTACTTGGGAGGTAGAGACTAGAAATTGGTGGATTATCATTTGAGCCCAGTTTGAGCAAAGAAAAGTTCATGAGACTTCATCTCAATCAAGGTCAACTGTGGCTGCTGCCCTTTTTGGCCAGTCCTCTTGTTCTGTTGTTAGTTGACTGATTAATTCACTCCTTCAACAACTTTCCTCCCTCCCCCCGCTGGATATCGTAACTCATGTCTGTAATCCTAGAAATTGGGAGGGTCATGGTTGGAGGCCAATCTGGGTAAAAAGTTAGCTAGACCCTCCTCCTCTAAACCAGTAAATGATGGTGGTGCTTGCCTGTCATTCTGGCTGTATGGGAGGCAGAGTAGGATGACTGTGGTCACAGGTGCCCTGACCAAAAAAAATGTGAGACCTTATCTCAAAAATTACTAGATCAAAAAAGGCTAGAAGAGTGGTTCCAGAAATAGAGAACCCACAAGCACAGAACCCTGAGTCCAAACCTCAATACTGCCCAAATAACCAACCAACCAGCCCTTGTCAGAGCTATTAGGTAGCAGATACTCTAGTAGGCACTAAGGACATGATAGTGAACAGTGGGTGACAGAGGAGGTTGACACAACCAGATAATACCTCAAATGTTGAAGTGTTATAATCAGTACCCCAAAGGAGAGGTGGGTATTTGGCAAGGAAAATTGTGGGGTTGGGTCAGTGTGGAAGTGAATAGGGTTTTAGATTTGAGGCATGAACAGATGTGTTCACCGTAGATGGAAGTCCTTTCCAAGTAAAATGCCTTGGTGAGGACTGTGACAATGGTGCTTACTTGTGGCTAGACTGGATCCTGGAGGCACAGGAATCCTGAGTACCAGAGGGCATGAAGGCTGTGCAGGGGCCTGTTGGGGTGTCTGTACCGAGTGTTAACGTAGAAGATCACTCAGATTAGGATGCCTCTTCTTAGAGGAGCAGAGGAGATAACATTTACAGACCAAGGGAAAAAGGATGGGCTGGGGAGAGAGGCACAGAATTCTAAATACACAGGGGAGGGTCCCCCTTGCAGGCCAGGCTGATGGCAAGAGTGGCTCTAGAGAGGACAGCCTGGGGGAAGGAAGGACCTGATGAAGAGGCTGGTAATGCTACCTGACAGAGAGAAGTGCGAGGACCCAATGGTTATATGGGGAATGGGTTGCAGATAAGGGGCCTGGCCTGCAGAGTGGGAAATGGCTCATAGATCACAGCATCCTGGGAGCCAGCAGAGAGTGACCAGTCTAGCAGTCGTTCATTTTGTACCAGTTGAACCCAAGGATGGTGGTCAAGAGCCTGGGAAGTTCAGATCCTTCACTGAGCTCTGAAAAAGGAAGCAGAGGAGAATGGAGGAGGCGGTATTCTGTGTGTTTTTGAGAGAAGTACCTGTAGCACAGCCCATACTGACAGTCATGGCATGTTGGGCTCGTGTCGCCTCTCCTGGCGTGGGGATCAAGGCTCAGCTAGGTTTCTTGCCATCCCCTTTTCTCATCCTCTCTCCTGGTCACCCGGCTGGCAGATGGCCAGGATGGGACGGAAGGGTCAGTACTGACCTCACGTGTGCGCAGCCTAACAAGAACGCTTGCCCACCTTTTAACCAGTAAATAAAGCCAGGCGAATGCGAGTCTCGGAGAAGGATTCCAGAGCAATCTGATTTATTAAGGCGGGTGTAATGGGAAATGATAGCGAGAGAAGGCAATCGGCCAGGACGCCAATAGGCTGAGAGCTATCACATGATCCCCTTGAGCTAAAGTCACTTGAAAGCGCCCAGCCAGGGTGAGACTGGGAGGCACCTGGGCTGGCGAGAGAGTTGGGGGCTGGGTGCAAAGCCGGTTCTTGTGGTTCTGGACCCAGAGAACTATAGCCTGCTTCCGCATTCCCCTAGGGCTGGGGGGAAGGGCGTCAAGTCTCCTGTCAAGTCCATAAAGCTGGAACCCAACAATGGCATCCCAACGAGATTGCTCACTATTTACAGGGACAGCTATATGCTGGGAAAAAGAAGAGACTCAAGCATCCCAGTCCTGTTGGACATAGAGTTGGAGATGACATTGATATCTGGGACACAAAACATCATATGTCACCTATGTGGTGGGTCTCTGACAAGTCTTCTTTCACGAAGGGGGTGCTTCAGAGCCCTCCCTGTCAGTGTGAGTGCATGAGGGGATTCCTTCTAGTGAACAGATTTGAGCTGAGGGGAGGAGATCACTTGTAAGGCTGTATGATAGGTTGGTATACTTCTTATAAAGGACTGGATGGAAGTATTCATGGTGTTGTAAATCATATGGTCTCTGTTGTGACTGTTAACTGTGTGCTGTGTGTTAGGTCTGGAGTCCTCATTAGGTGTGTGATGTATGCAAAATATTCACCAAGATCAGCTAGATGCCAGTGGCTCATGCCTGTAATCCTAGCTACTCTAGAGGCTGAGATCTGAGGATTGTGGTTTGAAGCCAGCTTGGGCAAGTATGCCCGTGAGACTCTTATCTCTAAGCACCCAAAAAAGCCAGAAGGGGAGCTGTGGTTCAACCAGTAGAGTACTAGCCTTGAGCAAAAAAGCTCAGGGACAGTGCCTAGGTCCTGAGGCCCAGCCCCAGGACAACACAAAAAAGTACAAAACAACAACAAAACTCATCAAAACTCAAGAAAGTGAAAGTTTATTCCCTTTCAAAAGAGGAAAGAAACAGATCCTATACATGGGCAATCTTGGCTCTGAGTGGGGCAAGGGCTGGGGTTTGTAAGCATTTAAGATGGATGTAAGGTCCACCTCGGGGAGGCCTGCAATGTAGATGCCCCCAACCTGTCTAAGTCTGCACCCAGTACCTGCATTACCTAGGTAACAGGCACACCTGGAGGTAGTTGCCTCCTCCTCCCCTGAGGTCACCTTTAATGAACCTGGCAATATCTCCCAACTTTTCCTATATAATCTGGCTCAACCTAGTCCTGGCTCTCCTTCCTTTTCTCTCTTACTCTTTTCTGTCTTTATCCCTTCTTCCTTTCCCTCTGTCTCCCATGCCTCCATCTTGTGTGGGCTGGCAGTTTGCTTTCCTCCCCAAAAATTCCTGAACCATGTGCGGTTTTCCTTTCTGGCAAACCTTACAGTTTCAACTTTAGTCACTGCTCAGTTTCCTTCATTTCTTTTCTCTTCTTGAAATATTGAATGGCTTCTTGCTCTTCATTACTCTTTGAAAGAGATATGTCTCTTATAACCTTTTAGAAGCTGTTTTCCAAGCTTAGGGGTAAAAGGTGGAGATGTGGCCCCTCCAGCAGAAGGCAAGCAGCAGTTTTCCCTTAGTGGTCCTTGAATGTACTGGGTGCAGACTTAAACAGGTTGGGGGAATCTGTATGGAGCCCTCCTGGAGTGGAACTTACAATGGAGAAGAAATGTAGCTTTACTTTTTTGTGCCCCCCCCACCCCAGCTAGCTGTTAGCTTACACAGTCCTTTTCAGAAAATTCTGTCAAAGCATGACACATGTAGAATTCTGCTTATGTTCACAAGTTTCTACAAAACAAAGAAAAACAGCCTTCCTGCCAGACAACACAATATCCTTTACAAGTGTAGAAGGTTAGGCTAACTTGAGTTGGGCTTTGACAATGTGGTATGAAGGATGTTAGCAGCTTGACTGTGGTCTCAGGAGATCTAGAGCTAGAACCAGCCAACTGTTCCATTCTCAGATTCCTGCAGCACAGAAACTTGGAGAACAAATGCCCACTGCTGCCAGCTAAGTTTTGGGTAACTAGTTAATGTTGAGGGAGTATGTGGGGTACAAGTAATCTAGTGTCCTTGCCACCATTTAGCTTAAAGTGGTTTATAAATCACTGCATAATCCTACTGGTCATTCCTTGAGCCCCCAAAGTACATCAACATAGGTTGCAACCCAATGCTGAGTCCTTGGTGGTGGGACAGAGCTTGTAAGAGTGAGAAAGGCCAAGTGGAAATCCTCCTCATTGCCCCCTTCGTCAAAACAGTAGCTTGAAAATAATATTCCAGGGAGTTGGAGGCATAGCTCAGGTGTTAGAGCACCAGGCAATGAGTAAAAACATTAGATACTGAGTTCAAGTCCCAATCTTGGACAAAAAAAATTTTCTTTGCTACTCCTGGGCCTTGAACTCAGGGACTAAGCACTGTCCCTGGCTTCTTTTTGCTGAAGGCTAGCACTCTACACTTGAGACACAGCACTGCTTCTGGCTTTTTCTGTTTATGTGCTGAGGAATTGAACCCAGGACTTCATGTATACAAGGCAAGCACTCTTGCCACTAGGCCATATTCCCAACCCCAAATATTGCTAAAGCAGACAGAACTTCATGTGTGGACAAAGCACATTCATGACCAAGTAGGTTAAGAACATCCTTGCTAGATGTGGCTAGAGAAGATGGGCTGGCTTTAGATATTTAGCATACAAATTCCGGGGGTGGGAGGAGGGGGAGGAATATCCATTTTGCCTAGCACTATCCCTAGAATAGGACTAGGCTGGACAAAGTATTCCCACATGTATTTAAATGATTAGAATGTATTGGCTAGGTACAAAAGTAGAGTGGCTTAAGATTGTATAAACTTATCTTTCATTTATTTTTCTTTTCTCATTGACTTTCTTGCCTCTACCTGGCTTTGAATGGAGCTGCTTGGGCCTCAGCCTCCTGAATAGCTAGGATTACAAACGTGAGGCAATCAAGACTGGTCAGTGACGTTTTATTCTTCTTCTTTATTGTCAAAGTGAAGTACAGAGGGGTTACATTTTCATATGTCAGGCGAGTACATTTCTTATCTAACTTGTTACTTCCTTCCTCATTTTCCCCTCGCCTCCCCCCTTCCGTTATACCTCTTCCCTCATGAGCTGTACAGTTGGTTTACACCAAATGGTTTCATCAGTATTGCTGTTGCCATTGTTTGTCTTTTTATCCTTTCTCTCTTTATTTTGGTATTCCCTTTCCCTTCCATAGGTCTAGTACACGTATATACAGTATCCAGGATACTAAGATCAGTTACAGTGATAGTAGGGGTAAAACCACGGGAAGGGAATATGAGAGAAAATTTTAAAAATGCAAAAGGGTATGGTTTCACATGGCATGTTGGAAATAACCACAACAATGATATACCACATGTTTCCGTAACTTGGAGTTCTTTTTACTTAGCATCATCTTATGTGTTCATAAGGGCATAGCTATTGAGCTATTGTGATCTTCTGCTAGAACAATCCTTGACATGTACTAATTACTCCCCATGAGGGAAACCATGGAGTCCATGTTTCTTTGGGTCTGGCTCACTTCACTTAGTATGGTTTTTTTCCAAGCCCTTCCATTTCCTTACAAATGAGGCAGTGTCATTCTTTCTCATAGAGGCATAGAATTCCACTGTGTATATGTACCACATTTTCCTGATCCACTTGTCTACTGAGGGGCATCTAGGTTGGTTCCATATTTTAGCAATGGAAAATTGTGCTATGATGAACATCGCTGTGCTGGTGGCTTTAGTGTGGTCTTGCTTGTAATCTTTTGGTTAGATGCCCAAAAGTGGGGCTGGTGGGTCGAAGGGGAGCTCTAGGTTTAGTCATCTGAGGAACCTCCATATAACTTTTCAGAGTGGTTGAATAAGTTTACATTGCCACCAACAATGTAGTAGGACTCCCTATTGGCCACATCTCCTTCAGCATTTGTTATTATTAGTTTTCCTGATAAAGGCCATTCCTACTGGGGTGAGGTGGAATCTCAATGTTGTTTTGATTTGCATTTCTTTTATGGCCAGTGATGTAGAGTACTTCTTCATGTGTCTCTTGGTCTTTTCATTTCAGAGAAGTCCTTTGTAGGTCTTTAGCCAATTTGTTGAGGGGGCTGTTGGTTCGTTGAGGATTTGTTTTGGAGGAATTTAATCTTCTGAGTTCTATGTATTTTTTAGATATGAGGCCTTTGTCTGTTGTATGGCTAGTAAAGTCTTCACCAAATCTGTGGGCTTTCTATTTATCTTGCAACCTATGTCCTTTGCTGTGCAGAAACTCTAAAGTTTGTTGCAGTCCCATCCTTTCTTTGATTTGTTGAGTTTCTAGACCTTTATTAAGGAAGTTTCATCCTGTGCCAAAGAGCCCAAGTGTTTCTCCTGTTCTTTCTTGTAGTGTTTTCAGAGTACCTGATTTTATTTTGAGTTCTTTGATCCATTTGGAACTGATTTTGGTGCAGGGTGATATATGAGGATCTAGTTTTAGTTTGTTACAGGTGTAGAACCAGTTTTTCCAGCACCATTTGTTGAAGAGGATGTCTTTCTTACATCTTATTTTTTAAGCGCCTTTCTCAAAGATTAAGTAGCCATAGTGCTGCAGGTTCATTTCTGGGTCTTCAGTTCTGTTTCATTGGTCCTCAGGCCTGTTCTTGTGCCAATACCAAGCTCTTTTTATTACTATTGCTTTGTAATACAGCTTGAAGTTGGGTATTGGAATTCCTCCAGCACTGTTCTTTGTACCTAGGATTGTTTTTGCTATTCCGGATCTTTTATTGTTCCATATGAATTTCTGGATTGCTTCCTCTATTTCATTTAAGAATGGTGTTGGGATATTGATGGATATTGCACTGAATTTGTAGATTACCTTTGGCAATATTGCCATTTTTACAATGTTAATCCTCCCAATCCAGGAGCACAGGAGGTTTTTCCATTTCCTCACTTCACCCTAAATTTCCTTTTTCAGGTTTTTAAAGTTCTCATCATAGAGGTCTTTCACTTCTTTGGTATAAGTATTTTATATTTTTTGAGGCTATTGCAAAAGATTTGCTTTCCTGATTTCAGCCTCCCTCTTTGGGTTGTGGCATATAAAAAAGCCATTGATTTTTGAGGACTTATTTTATATCTTGCTACTTTGCCAAAGTGTTGGATCAGCTCAAGTAACTTGGGAGTAGAGTCTATGGGGTTCTTTAGAAACAGTATCATGTTGTCTGCAAAGAGACTTTAACTTCATCTTTTCCTATTTGAATCCTCTTTAAGTCTTCCTCTTGCCTTATTGCTGTAGCTAGGAATTCTAGTACTATGTTGAAGAGGAGAGGAGAGAGCCGAAAACCTAGTCTTGCTCCTGATTTTAAAAAAATGGCTTTAACTTTTCACCATTAAGAATACTGCTAGGGCTGGGGATATGGCCTAGTGGCAAGAATGCTTGCCTCGTATACATGAGGCCCTGGGTTCAATTCCCCAGCACCACATATACAGAAAACAGCCAGAAGTGGCGCTGTGGCTCAAGTGGCAGAGTGGTAGCCTTGAGCAAAAAGAAGCCAGGGACAGTGCTCAGGCCCTGAGTCCAAGCCCCAGGACTGGCCAAAAAAAAAAAAAAGAATACTGCTCACTGTGGGTTTGTCATAGACAGCCTTTATTATATTCAGGAATGTTCCCTGGAATCCTAATTTCTCCAAAGCTTTTATCATAAATGGATGCTGGATTTTATCCAACGCTTTTTCTGCATCTAAAGAAATAATCATGTGATTCTTGACCATGCTCCTGTTGATGTGGTGGATTACATTAATTGACTGGCGTATATTTAACCAGCTTTGCATCCCTGGAATGAATCCAGTTTGACCATAGTGTATGATTGTTTTTGATAACTGGTTGAAGTCAATTAGCCAGAATTTTTTTGAGAAGTTTTGCACTGATGTTCATCAAGGAAATGGGTCTAGAATTCTCTTTCTTTGATGGGATTGGGATAAGGGTAATACTGGCATCATAGAATGTGTTTGGTAGCAAACTTTCAATTTCATTAAAGAGTTTGAGAAATATTGGTGTGAGTTCTGTTTTGAAGGCCATAAAGAATTCTGCTGTAAATCCATCTGGTCCTGGGATTTTCTTGGATGTGGATCACTTATTGCAGATTCTATTTCATTGCTGGATATGGGTCTGTTTAGTAGGTTTAAATCTTCATAGTTAAGTTTGGGCTTATCAGTTTTTCCTAGGAATTCATCCATTTCTTCCAGATTCCAAGTTTATTAGCATACAGGTTTGCAAAATATTCCCTTATATACCGAATCTTGGTTGATTCTGTGATGATGTTTCCAGTTTCATCTCTGATTTTGTTTATTTGGGTGTACTATCTTTGCTTTTTTGGTCAGATCTGCTAGGGGTCTATTTAATTTTTTTGAAAAACCAACTTTGTTTTATTGATTCTTTCTATGTTTTTTTTTTTTTTTTACTCTTAAGTTGTTTAATTCTGATTTAATTTGAATTATTTGCTTCTGTCTATTGTTTTGGGGTCTGCAGTGAGGTTCTTTAAAGGCAGTTTCAGGCAGAAACTCACCCATCCCACATGAACCCACCCATCTTCCCTGGGTGGTCTCCCACCTCTCTCGCCCTGGGCTTCCTGGAGATGTAGCCGAAGGCCAGGCTGCAGAGGCATTAGGCGTGGTCCCGTGCAAGCCCAGTGCCCTCCTGTCTCCACAGCCTCACAAGGGCTGGAAACGGGGATACCCACGAAGGTGGCGCATGGAGCATTTCGCTCCACTGACTTCTCCTCCCTGGGCTCCTGCCTGCCACCCAATTGGACGAGGATGTTGCCCCTCAGCTCTGTCTAGAGATGCTTTTTCCACAGAAGGACAGAAAACCAACTCTTCTTGTCCTTTGTCCAGCACCCAAAACAGAGGAGAACCAACAAGGATGGATGGAGTGCTTGGTGCTCAGCAGGAGGGGCGGGATCAGATAGGAGAGGGGCAGGGTTATGCAGGGGCCAGGCAGTGTCACGTGTGAGAGGCGCCTCCTTAAGGTGCCTAGATGGAGAAGGCAAAGCTATGCAAAGGGCGGGGCCACGTGAAGGGGGCGGAGCCTTCCATCAGCTTCCCATGGGAACCCAGAGGACTCGTGCGCTGTGTTCTATGAACGCTGAGGGAGCAGCCATTTTGTCAGTACGCAGTAGAGCGCCGGGGGCTGAGGGGAGGTGTCCCAGCCTCCGGTGAGGGTGAGAGTGAGGAGAAGGGACATGCCTGCTGGGAGGAGAAGTAGTCAGCAGGGAGAAATGGCCGACTGACCTTGACCGTTACCTGAGGAGGCCCCCTCCTGTCTTTGAAAGGCAAGTCAAACAAGTCTGTTCAGCCATTTCCTGTCAGGCTGCCCCTAAATTGCCCCTCCCCCTTCCCCTGAGCCCTTCAGAATTATCCTCCACCATCCATCCCGAGGTTTTCCTCTCAAACCCAAATCCACTTTTATTTCCAGTCACTGTGTCTAAGCTATCAGCAGATCCTCAGCCTCCATGAACACCAGGGCTTTCCCCGAAGCCTGGGGCTGTGGCTGTCCCAGTACAATGCTGTCCCAACACAGGTGGGCTTGTTTAGACACCCTGGTGACCCTGCCTGCCCTACCCCCCACCCATCCTCTCTCCACTCAGTGGCTCAAGAGTGAGCGTGTGTGTGTGTGTGTGTGTGTGTGTGTGTGTGTACTGTGGCTGGAATTAAGGGCCTGAACCCGCTTTCCGTAGCTTTCATCATTTGAGGTTGGCGCCCCTCCACTTGAGCCACACCCTCACTTCTGACTTTTTGTTGATTAATTGAAGATATAAGAGTTGCAGAAAGGCTAGGAATGTGGCTTAGCGGTAGAGTGCTTGCCTACCACGCATGAAACCCTGGGTTTGATTTCTCAGCACCTCATAAACAGAGAAAGACAGGAGTGGCCCTGTACCTCAAGTGGTATAGTGCCAGCCCTGAGGGGGGAAACAAAAACCCTCGGACAGTGCCCAGGGCCTGAGTTTAAGCCCCAGGATTGGCAAAAAAAAAAAAAAGTCTCAGGGACTTTTCTTCCCTTGGTTAGCCTTGAACTCTACTC
This sequence comes from Perognathus longimembris pacificus, assembly GCF_023159225.1. Lineage (NCBI taxonomy): Eukaryota > Metazoa > Chordata > Mammalia > Rodentia > Heteromyidae > Perognathus > Perognathus longimembris. The sequence goes on from NC_063161.1 coordinate 51,284,233, forward strand.
TTCAGATTTCAGTCTCCTGAGTGTGAGCCACTGGTGCCTGGCTTACATCCCTTGCTTTTTTATGTCTCCCAGGCTTAGCTCTAATGTCAGCTCTTCAAGGAAATGGTCAGTAACTAGACTACTAACTCTTATGTAACCTGGCCCTCACCAGTCACAATCACATCAGAATCTTCTCAAAATATACTTTTAGTATATATTCAATAAAACCCAAGAGAACAGGAGCATCTTTTTTTTCTGTTTTTTTGTTTTGTTTTGTTTTTGTGGAGCTTGAACTCCCAGCCTTGACACTGTCCTTAAGCTCTTTTTGTTCAAGGCTAGCTCTCTAGCACTGTGAGCCACAGTGTCACTTCTGGTTTTCTGGTGGTTAATTGGAGATAAGACTTTACTTTACTTTACATGGACTTTACTGCCCAGGTTGGCTTCAGATCATGATCCTCAGGTTTCAGCCTCCTGATACTAGGATTATAGGTGTGAGCCATCAGCATCTGGCAGCAAGAGCATCTTTCTACTTGCCTATTTCACTAAACCCAAAACTCATCAATTAGCAGATGCTATTCTAGCCAGATACTGACCTTGATGTTTAAGAACAGAGATTATTGTGTGTTACAGGCAACACTTACTGATGGACCATTCTCTTAGTGTACAATCTGGTGGAAGACCAAGGCTACAAGCAACCCTTGTATCTGTGAAGGTCATTTCTAGCAAGGCCAAGAAGAAAATCAGTAAGATATGTGACACAACGTCTGGGCTTAGGGGGCTTAGTGGTTGCCTTGAAAAACCCCACAGAGGAAGCCTTTGAGCTGAAGACTTGTATGGAAGAGACAGTATTGAGAGGCCTTGGAGGAAGAGCTTTGGGACTAGAGGATAGAGCAAGAGGAGAGTGTAGATGCAGGAGGAAGGAGAAGAAAAATGCTTTGTGACAGAGGCACTGGTCCAGGGCTCCTGACATGTGTATGTGGGTATGGGAGCAGGTGGCTTTCCTTAAGTGTTCTTTGGAGGACTTGTTCTGGCAAAGAGGAGGGACGCAGGCAGGGCTGGGAGTCAAGACGAGGTCTGGTGGAGCGTGGCAAAGGGCACACCCTCCAAAGGTTGCTGCTCAGGTACCTGTGTAGGGGACAGGTGTGGGTCTGCAGAGTTGGGATGTAGGGTCATCCCAGAGCAGGGTTAGTGGGTCCCTGAACCAGGAGCATGCTATAGGGCTTCCAGAGAACTGTAGGCAGAGATCATTAGTATAGAGGGCGCCTATGACATGGGTATAGGCAGTGCAATGACAATATGGGAGCTGGTAGTTCTGGGGTCCTTGCTTAGTAGTGCTGCTCTCCTCATCTTACATAGCCCTTTCCTAAGAAGAGGGCATTACAAGTGGGAATGCCAGGCTAATAGGCAGAAGAAGCTGGAGATCCAGGTGAAAGGCAAGGCAGAGACTGATGTGCAAAGTCTCAATACCTAAGAGGTGGTGCCAGGCTTGTGTCCTAGGTTTGAAGTGAGTAGAATCAATCCAACTCATTTTTCACAGAAACACACTCAGTGTACTTAGGGGGTATATTTGAATTCCAGTAAAGGAATTTGTCATGAAAATTAAAGCATCTTCAGGCACCTTTAGATCAAGGTGCTAAAATACCAGCACTACCCTTTTTCCTTCTTTTAAGTCTATTGGCCTCTGTATGGCTTCCTCCTTGTCTCTTTGTGGTTGTTTGATACCTCCAAACTACAGTGGAAGGAAGCTACCTCCCTGTTCCCACATCCCCATATTGAAGATTGAACTCAATCCTTTTGCCTTTAGTTCCTTTTTTTTTTTGGCCAATCTTAGGGCTTGGACTCGGGGCCCGAGCAATTTCCTTGGCTACTTTTTGTTCAAGGCTAGCACTCTACCACCTGAGACACAGTGACCACTTCCCGCTTTTTCTGTGTATGTGGTGTTGAGGAATTGAACCTGGGGCTTCATGCATGCTAGGTGAGCACTCTACCACTAAGCCATATTTCCAGCCCTTTAGCACCTTTTTTAGATAGTATCACTGTGCTAACTTTTGCCATGAGAACCTCAAACTGCAGTCCTCTTACCAACCCCTGGTTATTACCTCCTGATTACAGATGTGAGTCTGGCTTGTTTTTGAGATAAGGTCCTAGCACTCTTCTTTCTCTGTTTGGTTTTCAGCAACCATGAGGTAAAAAGCTTTGTTCCACCACACCCTCCACACCAAAATTTGCTGCACAGGCCCAAAGAACAGAGCCAACCGATCATGGACAGAATCCTCCAAGATTGTGAGCCACATCAACATTTTTTCTTCTTTCTTCCTCCAACATTACTTCTTTTTTTAAAGTTTTTAAAAATATTTGTTTATTGATATTTTTCAAGTAACAGTAATAAGGGGATTCCAACTTAACATGTCCGTCTATATGTATAAATGCATCTTGATTAGAATCATTCCTTCCATCATTTTTCCTTCCTCCCACCTTGCCCCCACAAGTGTCACCAGATTTTCTCGTTCCATTTTCACAGATACACATTGTCTTGTGATCTCACCCACCATTCCTCTTTTTACTTACCCTCTACTCCTCCCTTGCTCTAACTCAATACATGTTTCAACTTAGTGGTCCTCACTGTATTAAACTCTTTCCATTTTTAGATGAGATTACATCATAGGCTCTCATTCAATGTACATACTTTATTCTGCCCATTATTTATATGTGCATATGACCACGTAAGAGAGAAAACATGGATGGATCTGCAAAAAATCATATTGTGTGAAGTAAGCCAGGCTCAGGGAAAATAAAAAGGGTGTATGTATGTTTTTCTGCAACATTACTTCTTTTTTATTGTTTTTCTTATTTATCGTGAAAGTGATGTACAAGAGAGGTTACAGTTTCTTTTTTTTTAACATTTATTCTTTTGATGTTTATATTTTTATTGTCAAACAGATGTACAGAGAGGTTACAGTTTCATATGTGAGGTATTGGATACATTTCTTGTACTGTTTGTTACCTCCTCCCTCATTACCCCACTCCCCCTTTCCCTCTCCCCTCATGAGTTGTTCACTTGGTTAACACCAAAAATTTTGCAAATATTGCTTTTGTAGTCATTTGTCTTTTTATCCTGTGTCTCTAGATTTTGGTATTCCCTTTGACTTACCTACTTCTAATACCAGTATATACAATTTCCAGTATACTCAGATAAGATACAGTGATACTGCAGGTACAACCACAGGAAGGTGATCCAAGAGGATCATCAGCAATAGAAGCTACAGATTCACATGGCATGTTGAAATTAATTACAACAGTGATATATCACTTGTTTCCATAACATGGAGGTCATATAACTTAGCATTATCTTATGCATTCATAGTGGCATAGCTATTAGGCTCTTGTGATCCTCTGCTGTGACTAGCCTAAACCAGTGCTAATTATTCCCTATGAGGGAGACCATAGAGGCCATGATTCTTTGGGTCTGGCTCACTTCACTTAGTATAATTTTTTACAAGTCCTTCCATTTTCTTACGAATGGGCCAATATCATTCTTTCTCTTAGAGGCATAAAATTCCATTGTGTATATGTACCACATTTTCATGATCCATTTGTGTACTGAGGGGCATCTGGGTTGGTTCCATATTCTAGCTTTGACAAATTGTGCTGCGATGAACATTGTTGTGCTGGTAGCTTTAGTGTGTTCTTGTTTATGGTCTTTGGGTGAGAATGCCCAAAAGTGGGGCTGGTGGGTCATAGGGTAGCTCTATGTTTAGCCTTTTGAGGAATCTCCATACCGCTTTCCAGAGTGGCTGAAACAGTTTACATTCTCACCAACAATGAAGTAGGGATCCCTTTTGGCCACATCCCCTCCAACATTTGTTATTGTTAGTTTTCTTGATATAGGACATTCTTACTAGTGTGAGATGGAATCTCAATGTTGTTTTGATTTGCATTTCTTTTATGGCCAGTGATGTAGACCACTTTTTCATATATCTCTTGGCCATTCTCATTTCCTCATCAGAGAAGTCTCTTTTTAAGTCTTTGGCCCACTTGTTGAGGAGGCTATTGATTCTTTGTGGTTTTGTTTTGGAGGAATATTTTTTGAGTTCTATGTATTTTTTAGATATGAGGCCTTTGTCTGTTGTATGGACGGTAAAGATCTTTTTTCAATCTGTGGCCCTTCTGTTTATCTTGTAAGCTATGTCCTTTGCCCTGCAGAAGCTCTGCAATTTGATGCAGTCCCATTTGTCCATCCTTTCTTTGATTTGTAGCATTGCTGAGTCTTTGTTAAGGATGTTTTGTCCTGTGCCAAGGAGTCCAAGTGTTTCTCCTACTCCTTCTTTTAGTGTTTTCAGGGTATCTGTTTTAATTGTGAGGTCTTTGATCCATTTGGAATCCAACAGTACTTCTTTTAAGGTTGTTTACAGCAAATATATTCTTCTTCTACTTCTTCCCCTTCTCCTGCTCCTCCTCCTCCTCCTCCTCCTCCTCCTCCTCCTCCTTCCCCTTCTCCTCCTCCTCCTCCCCCTCCTCCTCCTCCTCCTCCTCACCTTCTCCCTCCTCTTCTTTTGTTTTCTTGACTGATTTTGGGGTTTGAACTCAGGGCCTGGGCACTGATCCTGAGCTCTTTTGCTCAAGGGCAGCACTCTACCATTTTGAGCTACAGTGCCATTTGCAATTTTTGAGTGGTTAATTAGAGTTAAGAATCTCACATGGACTGGCTCTGTTTGGGCTGGCTTCAAATCACAATTCTCAGATCTCAGCCTCTTGAGTAGTTGAGATTTCAGGAATGAACCATTGGTGCCCAGCTACAGCAGATACTTGTTATAGTGATAGAAATCTGAGTAATAGGGAGGAACCAGTGGGGGCGAGGGATTGGAGGGAATTATTTAACATGTTAGTGTAATGTGCCTGCCATCACACTAGGTCTAGGATATGGCAATGAATCAAGGAAGCAGTCACATTCTGGTAGCAAGATAGGCAGTGAAGCTAAATCAAAAAGTTCATAAGTCAGCAACCTATATACTATGAGACTTCATGTTAAAATTATGCTTAAAGCAAGTAAAACAAATTGGACATAACTGAGAGCTTTTGCTGTTCTAGGAGTTGGGTAGGTAGCTTCCTCCTCCTTAATGGCTTGTTCACCTGCATCATTCACCAAGCAGACTGGAGGAGGAAAGGCTGGCCTATAAATCTTTAGTGTGAGCTCCTTGAGGGGCTGTCATACCTTGATGTTTGATTCAGGGCTTAGTGGATCCAATGAACCCAAAGAAGTTTGTGTGGATGACAAGGGGCTGAACAATGTTAAGAGGTGAATGGGAATATGGATAGGTGGGTGCTGTAATTTGGATCTAAAGCATCCCCTAAAGGCTCATGTTCAAAGACTTGCCCTCCTATCCCCTCACCCCTCCAGCTCAAAGTGCTATTGTGAGGTAGTGGGCCTAGTATGTGGTTTAGGTCATTGGGGTCATGCTCACAGGGTATTAGAGGACTTTGGTCTCTCCTCTTTGTTTCCTACCAAGAGGTAAGTGGTTTCTACCATACATTCCTTCACTGTCTCACAACAGACCCAGAAGTGATGATTTTTGCCCAATTTTGCACTACAACTTCCTAGACTGTGAGTCAAAATAAATCTTTTGTCTCTCTCTCTCTCTCTCTCTCTCTCTCTCTCTCTCTCTCTCTCTCTCTCTCTCTCTTTTTGGTGGTGACTCTGGAAATTGAGCTCAGGGCCTCATGCTATTAAATGGCTGGGATTCCCCCACTCGAGCCACACCTTCAGTTCCAGCTTCTTGTGTTTATTTTTTTAAAGTTTTTGTTAATTGTAAAGATGATGTAGAAGGGGTTACAGTTATGTAAATCAAATAATGAGTACATTTTTTCCCCCAATCTCCTGGGGCTTGAACTCCAGACTTGGACCTGGGCACTCTCCTTGAACTTTTTTTTTTTTTTTTTTGGCCAGTCCTGGGCCTTGGACTCAGGGCCTGAGCACTGTCCCTGGCTTCTTCCCGCTCAAGGCTAGCACTATGCCATTTGAGCCACAGTGCCGCTTCTGGCCGTTTTCTGTATATGTGGTGCTGGGGAATCGAACCTAGGGCCTCGTGTATCCGAGGCAGGCACTCTTGCCACTAGGCTATATCCCCAGCCCTCCTTGAACTTTTTTTACTCAAGGCTAGTGCTCTTCCACTTTGAACCACAGCTCCACTTCAAGTATATCTAGGATTATAGGTGTGAGCCACCAGCACCTGGTGTCATTTAGATTAATCCTTTAAAAAATTGTTAATATAAAGGTGATATGAAGTGGGGCTACAGTTACATAGTCAGGTACAGAGTAAATTTCTTTTTGGGTAATTGTTTTCCCCTTCCTTGCTCTCTTAGTTTTCCCCTCACATCCTACCCACAAATTTTATAGCTCATTTTCAACATAGTGTCTAGGGAGTACCACTGCTACATTCACTTAAATAGTTTTATACTTTGCCAGTGTGTTTATCTCTGTGTTTGCTTCTGTGTGGGAGGGGAGGGAGGAAGAAGGCTGATTCTTTTTGTTTTTGGTTAATATCTTCCCTAGGATGTAGGATTTCCCAGGTCTCATAATTCAGCCCAGCTGAACTTTAATTCCAGTAGAGCTCATGTCTGGAAAAAGGTTCAAACCTTTTACTGGTGCTAAGCCACCATGTGTGAGATCAGGAAGCAGCATCCAACTGGGAAGTCCCTCTGTGCTGAGATCCTGCACTGACTCAGGTTGGACCAGCCCTGCCTATCCTTAGGAAACCAGAAAACCATCAGCCTCATCTCCAGACAGCCTCTACACAGGACCCAAGCTGAAGACCATTAGCCTAAGTTAGTGACTCTGTTTTTAAAGAATTTTAAGTTAGCAAGGATCAGTTGTGTGTGTGTGTGTGTGTGCGCTGGTACTGGAGCTTGAACTCAGGACCTGGGTGTTGTCTCAGGTTTTTTGCTCAAGGCTTGATGCTCTACCAGTTGAACCATACCTCCACTTCGAGATGTTGATTTTTTTTGTACTAGTCCTGGGGCTTGAACTTAAGGCCTTGGTGCAGTCCCTGAGCACAAAGCTCTACTACTTGCGCCATAGCTCTACTTCTGCTGGTTATTTGGAGATAAGAGTCTTAAAGACTTTCCTAGCTGGGCTGGCTTTGAATCATATCTTCAGATCTGAGCCTCCTGAGTAGCTACGATTACAGGTGTGCGCCACCAGCACCCAGCTAATGTTGAGTATTTATTTTTTTATTATTCACATAAAATTTTTATTAGCATACATGAGTGACATAGGAGGGGATTTTACTGTGACATTTCCACTCATAATATGTGACACATTCCATTCAATCCTACTCCGTCCTCTGTCACTTCCCCTTCCGCCTTCTCCCTTTCCTATGGTTTTATCATCTTACTTTCTTCTTTTTTTTTTTTTAGAATATGAACATATTTTATTGTTGAGTTTCAAAGGGTGCATATTTATTATTTCAGCCATTTATTATTGGTTTTACTTATTTAGTAGAAGGGACAAGCAATGCCAGGCTGGCTTGTACTCATTTTCTGCATTACATTCAGCTCCAAAAGTCAAAGTTACGGGCTGGGGATATAGCCTAGTGGCAAGAGTGCCTGCCTCGGATACACGAGGCCCTAGGTTCGATTCCCCAGCACCACATATACAGAAAACGGCCAGAAGCGGCGCTGTGGCTCAAGTGGCAGAGTGCTAGCCTTGAGCGGGAAGAAGCCAGGGACAGTGCTCAGGCCCTGAGTCCAAGGCCCAGGACTGGCCAAAAAAAAAAAAAATGTCAAAGTTACATTCCCACCTCCAGCTCAGTGAGCATTTGCCTGCTGAAGCTTATTTCTAAAATTCTTTTTTTTTTTTTTCAAATTTTTAATGTCAAACTGATGTACAGAGAGGTTACAGTTTCATACATTAAGCATTGGATACATTTCTTGTACTGTTTGTTACCTTGTCCCTCATACCCCCCTCCCTCTTTCCCCTTTCCCTTCCCCCCCAGGTGTGAGTTCACTTACACCAAACAGTTTTGCAAGTATTGCTTTTGTAGTTGTTTGTCTTTTTTTTTACCCTGTCTCTCTCAATTTTGGTATTCCCTTTCAATTTCCTAGTTCCAATACCAGTATACACGGTTTCCAATATACTCAGATAAGATTACAGAGATAATGTAGGTACAACCACAGGAAGCTGATACAAGAACATCAATAATAGAAGCTACAGATACACACGGGACGTTGAAAGTAGTTACAACTGTGATATAACAATTGTTTCTATAACTAAAATCGCTTATAAACACATCTTTTGTCAGACTTCATCTTGATAATGATTGTACTTATACAAATTTTGTCACTGATTTTCTGTAGTCACAATACACGTGTGTGAAAATATCTCTTCCATGTTGAAGCCTTGGGATATTGGCAGATAACTCCACACACTGATCTTTCTCCCATTATCTGACCTGAGGAGTCTGATCTGGTCTGAGGAATCAATTTCTATTCATGAATTACACAGTGTGATGGATTTTGTTACAGTAGCATGAAGGGACTGGGACCCCTAGAAATGCCTTCTGTTGGAGGGACACACTTGCTGCCTATAGGGTTCTTGGCTCCCAATGTTGTTTGTAAAAATCATTTTGAATATGTCAGCCTATTGCCATCTGGGCCCCAAGGTTTCTAATGTGAGCAATGATATTATTATGGGGCAATGATTATGAAATCCCTCTTATCAGCTCCTTAAATATTAACATGTGCTGTGTCTTAGTCAGCAGAGTATTTTGTTAAAGTATCACAATTCTAGTGAAATGTCACCATCCTAGCTGGGTGCTAGTGGCTCAAATCTGTAACTCTAGCTACTCAGGAGGCTGAGAGCTATGGATCACAGTTCAAAGCCAGCCCAGGCAGTAAGGTCTGTGAGACTCTTATCTCAATATCCAGAAAACTGGGAGTGGAGCAGTGCCTCAAGATGGTAGAGTACTAGTTTTGAGCATAAAAGCTGAGGGACAGCACCTAGGCCCTAAGTTCAAGCCCTATGACTGGAAAAAATGGCCACCAGCCTTGTAAACACTAATCAACCCTTTTTCCCCTTGGCTGTTCCCTCCCCACATTATTCAATCTTAATTTCAAGAACAAAAAGTTAAAGGTAGATAGGTGGTTTTTTGTTTGTTTTTGTTTTGTTCGTTTTTTTTTTTTTTTTTTTTTTTTGCCAGTGCCAGGGCTTAAATACTGACTTATGCATGTAACTGATACTATCACTAGAGCCATGGCTCCTGTCCAGCATTTTGTTGGTTAATTGTAGATGGGATTTTATAGACTTTGCTGCCCAGGCTAGCTATGAACTGCCATCCATCAGATCTCAGCCTCCTGAGTAGCTAGGATTATAGGCATGAGCCACTGGGACCTGGTTTACTATGACATCTTCAAAAGCTAAGAAGTTACTATACATGACTCGATTACCAAATGAAATTACCATTGAAGCATTCTGTATGTTTTAATTTCTCCATAAGTAAATGCCAATCCACAACCCAGCAGAGCCTATAGCCTCTGAAGTTATATTTTTATTACAAAGTGAATTAGGTGTCAAGGACAAAAAGTGAGAAAATGGCCATAGGCCGGGCCCACTCCTACTCTGACCTCACAAAGGGTCACAGGGATGGAATTTCAGAAACTGGCTGCAGCCTCCCTGTAGGAGGGCTGTTTGGTAAGTGACCTGGTAGACCCACATATGGTGAGACCACCTATCTTGTTCTTTTATGACCTGTTGGGCATAGTACTGGACATAGTGTCCTTCTTTGTTGGTATGGTGGTTTTCATTTTTTGGTTTTGGGATTTGGATTTTTGATTTTATTTTTTGTTGTTTTTCGTTTGCTTATTTTTGTGTTCTTCCATTTTCATCATGACATATTCCTATATGCATATAACATACTTGGATCATATTTACTCCCTCAGTTACCCTTTCTTATAACCCAGACACTTTTCCCATTCCCTTCCCATATTACTAACAATCCTACTTTACTTTCATTGCTTTTTTTTTTTCTGTCAGTTGTAGGGCTTGAACTCAGGGCCTGGGCACCGTCCCTGAGCTTCTTTTGTGCTCAAAACTAGCCCTATATCACTTGAGCCACAGCACCTCTTCTGGTTTTTGAGGGCTTTATTGGAGATAAAGTCTCATGGCAACTTTCGTGCCTGGGATGGCTTCAAACTGTGATACTCAGATCTCAGCCTCCTGAGTAGCTAGGATTACAAATGTGAGCTACTGGTGCCCATCTCATGGCCTTTGTTTTTCTTCTAAATTCCACATTTATAAAATAGGAAGTACTTATCTAATATTTGCTAAATATATTTAGTTTCATCCATTGAGCCTCATACAACTTAATTTTACTGTTCTTTATGGCAGAGTAAAACTCTATTGTGTCTAAGTATGACATTTTCTTTATTTACCCATGATAGACCACCTGGACTAATTCCATAATTTGGCCCCTGTGATTAATGCAGGGATAAATAAATATGGTTGTCCAGGTGGGCTTTTTCTTCAGAGTAAGCTGATTTAACTTTCTGCTGAGGTGTGATATTGCTTGATCATATGAAGTTTGAGTTATTTTTCTTAGTGCCCATAACAGAACCTCTGGCTCTTGCTTTCCTTTTTTTCCCCCCTTTAGACTGGAATTATACCACTTGCGCCATACTTCCAATCCTGCCTTTCTGGTGGTTTATGGGAGATGAATCTCATGGAATTTTCTGTGTGGACTGCCTTCAAACTGCAGTCCTCAGATTTCAGCTTCATGAGTAGTTAGGATTACAGGTATGTGTTACCAGCACCTGGCTTGCAAATTCTATTGTTTTTTTCATACTGATTTCCCTAGAAGTTGTGAATAAGGATTTCTCTTTTCCTATATTCTTATCGACATTTGTGGTTTTTTTGGTTTTCTTCCTTTCTCCTAACCCCTCTCCCCCCTCCCATTTCTGCCTGACCTGGCCTGGCCTGGCCTGGGGCTTAAACTCAGGGCCTGAGCTTTGTCCTTTGGCTTCTAGGTGCCCAAATCTAGAGCTCTACTATTTGAGCCACAGTGCCACTTTTGGCCTTTTCTGTTTATGTGGTACAGAGGAATCGAACCCAGGGCTTCGTGCAGGCCAAAACAAGCACTCTACCACTAAACCACATTCCCAGCCCTTTTTTGTTTTCTTAAGATAGCAATATGGGTGCTAGGAACATGGCTTCGTGGTGGAGTGCTCGCCTTGCATGCATGAAGCCCTGGGTTTAATTCCTTAGCACCACATAAAGAGAAAAAGCCAGAAGTAGTGCTGTGGCTCAAGTGGCAAAGTGTTAGCCTTGAGCAAAAAGGCAGCCAGGGTTATTGCTTTAGGCCCTGAGCCCAAGCCCCAGAACAGGCAACAATACAAAACAAAGATAGCAATTATGACAGGGGGGAGAAAATTTGTGTGTAGTTTTGACTTGCATTTCCTTGATACCTAAGCTATTGAATAATTGAATAATAATTATTATTATTACTTTTTTGTTGGTTAAGAGGCTTGAACTGCCTGGGCTCTGGGTGCTGTTCCTGAGCTCTTTTGGTACTTTGCGTCACAGCTCCATTTCTGGCTTTTGAGTAGTTAATTAGAGATAAGACCCTCATGATGTCTTTTCTGTCTGGGCTGGCTTTGAATTGCCATCCTCAGCAGTCAGCCTCCTGAGAAGATAGGATTACAGGTGTGGGTCATGGACACCCAGCTTGAATTTTTTTCTTTTTTTGCCAGTCCTGGGGCTTGGACTCAGGGCCTGGGCACTGTTCTGAGTTTTTTGTTTTGTTCTAGGCTAACACTCATGCAAGCTAGGGAAGCACTCTACCACTAAGCCACACACACAGCCTTATGCTTAACTTAAAACAAACAAACAACATTTATAGGTTCTTGCTGGACATGGTAGTGCTCACTGTAATCCCAGAACTCAGGAAGTAAAGATAGGATTGCAAAGGATTGAGTTGGGGTTGTAGCTTATTGATAGACCATGTGTTTAGCATATATGAGGCCCTGGGTTCAATTCCTAGGACCCAAACAATAATAACAGAGACAAACAACCTAGAAAAAGTGGTGAGTCATTATGTATCTTTCAGAACCAATATGGTTGCATTTGAATCCCTGCTCCACTCCTTACTGCCTTTTAACTTCTCAGAGGCTAATCTTTTTGTGCCTTGGTTTTATTATTTATAAAATGGAAATAATAGGATTGTAGGCAACGCTCAACAATAGAGTTACCTGCCTATCAAATACAAAGCCCTGAGTTTAAACCTTAATACTTCTAAAAGGGAAATCAAATAAAACTAATGGAGTTAATAGAATCTATTTACTAGTAATGAGCTAGTAGGACAGCAAGTGAATAGGGCATTATAGCCTATACAACTTGCACATGGCAGGATAAGCTAATAAACTAAAAACTGCATGAAAAAATTGTTAAATGAAGTAAGTTAGAATTGGAGACAAGAGACACATTTTTTCTCTCATGTGGAAATTAGATCTAAATTTTATATGTAAACATATATAGCATATGCCTATATATAAAAACACATTAAGTTGTGCAGTATATACAAGGGAAGATTCCAGTGGCATAACTCCTTTGAACAACTGGCTTACAGCTTAACAAAATGAGTATCAGGAAGCTGAATGTGTTCTTGAAAGAGGCTGCGGTCACAGGGATGGGGGCAGATGAACAGAGAATACATATATATGAAATGTACATATATGAAAATGGTACTAGGTTACTTGAGAGGATTGGATGGATTGGGAGAGATGATAAAAAGGGATTGATCAAAATGCATTATACTTACAAAGTGACATGTTGAAACTTCTTTTGTGTACCTACTTAAAGAAAATAAGAAAGTTAAAACCTTCCTGACAACCAAATGGGGGAAGGCAACTACTAAAGAATGAGGAAGTATGAGGGATACAAGCAATCTATACCTAGTTTTTTCATTGAAATCACATCGTTTTTTGTTGTGTTCAGCCTGGTCTTGAACTGTGACCATCTCCATTTCTGCTTTCTGAGTAGCTTGGATTACATTTATGAGCCACTATGCCTGTCCCCATTTGTATTGATTGTATTATCCTTTAAAATATTTTTATTGTAATTATAAAGTTCTTTTTTGGAGTTCATTTCTATAAATATTATTTTATATGATCAGAGGTCTGTAAGCATTGTGCCTTTGGGTTCCTCTCCTAAGAGTATTCTCCTTTGGTATAATGTATCATGTGCTGATGAAATTTAGATCTAGATGGATTGCTGTTTTATTGTTTCGCTTATTTTTTTTGAGATGTTTGTCTGTGCTAGGTATAAATCTCCCCTTGGATGAATATATGGCAAAGGTTTCCTCTTTTGGTAGGCAGACTCTTCATTCAGTTATTACTTTTTTCTATTGTGCAGTGTTTTAGAATTTGATGCAATTTCCATTTGTCAGGTCTGGTTCTTATTTCCTGAGCTATTGGAGTCATGTGTATACTATACACTAACCGATTTTTTGCCAGGAGAGCGCCATTATTCAAGTCCTATTTAGAAAACCTTTGTCAAGGTTTTTGTCTTGAAGTGTTTTCCCTATATTTTCCTTAGCAGATTCAAGTTTTTGGGTCATTGAGCCTTGTGAAGTTGATTTTTGAATGGGGTAAGGGATAAAGGTCTGGTCAATCTTCAGTGTTTTCCCCAGAATCATTTGTTTCAATTTTTCAGTATCTTCTCTCTTACTCTATTGACTCACGTGTCTGCTTTGTGCTGAAACCATACTGTTTGTTTTTCTGGTGCTGTGGTATAAAGTTGGACATTGTGATAATTTTGCTCTAGCATTGCTCTGTTTTGCCCAGGATTGCTTTGTCTAGAAAGGGTCTTTCAGGCTTCCATATGAATTTTAGGGTTGATTTTTCTTTTTTTGTTTGCTAGTTCTGGGGCTTCAGTTCCAACTTTTTCTGTTTATGTGGTACTGAGTAATCAAACCCAGGGCTTCATGCATTCTGCCACTAAGCCACATTCTCAGCTCCTGAACACTTAATTTTTATATATCTGGCATTGTCAGTTGGCGCTGCAACCAAGCATGACAAGCAAGGAGGCGACCATGCGGTGAGACTTGAACAATTCTGATGAGTAAGAGTTCAGCAACTATTATTTGGTCCTTAATATCATAGTACAGACAGCTTCAACAGCTAAAACTGGTCTGTGAGAGAGTGACCCAAACCCAGGTTACTGTAAAAATAGTGCCAAGGAAGATCAGAACTCTTTCAGTGTTTTCTCAGATGTTGGCATTATGAAAAGGCATATCATTAAAATATTAAGTTGCACCATGTTAAAGTAGATACTAGAAACATCTATGTAATTCTGAAATATGCAATTCCAGGAACTATTATCAAGGCAGGAAGAGGAGTCTCACTCTTTCTCTTTATAACTTGTTCCCTATTGCTACCGCTATGCCAACAGAATCACGTGTACTCTACTGCATCTCACTTATAAATACTGAATATGAAGTAGGCCTTTTGGGAATGTGGCTTACTGGTAGAGTGCTTGCCTACCATGCATGAAGCCCTGGGTTTGATTCCTTAGTACCGCATACATAGAAAAGGCTGGAGTGGCCTTGTGGCTCAAGTGGTAGAGTCCTAGCCTTGAGCAAAAGAAGCTCAGGACAGAGCCCAGGTCATGAGTTCAAGCCCAAGGCCTGGCAAAAAAAAAAGAAATAGAGAGTAGGACAATGATTACCAGGAGCCTGGGGGCAGAAGAGGGAGAGAGGGAAGGAACCAGGGATCTATGGGTCAAAAAGAACATTTCATCTGGGACAAATTGCTTGCAGATCTGTCACACACTAGGATAACCATTGTAAAAAATAACATCCTATTTCAGTCACCAAACTCCAATTTACATGTCTCCCTGCATTTTAGTGACAAGTGAGAGAACCTTAGACTCTAGGGACCCTAATTTCATGATGTGGTGGGTTGGCCAAGTGTGCACTCAAACAGCATGAGGGAGCCAGGCAAGAATTTTACTGTTCTCTATGCCCAACATGCCCAGATCCAAGACTGCACATCCAGTTCAGAAGATAGATATGCACATGCCCTGGTGTTGTCAAGTATGCTCCAGTCAAGAGGGCATCAAGAACTTTGCTGGCCTCCCAAGTAGTCCTGTGCAGAGGTGAGGTAAAAAAGAAACTTGCATATGATAAACCCTTGTACCCCACTAGGGGAAATATCAGAAGGTGTTTTCCTTGGCCCCTCATCTGTCCCTTCTTGGATTTGATGGGGATGGAAAATGGTTCTCTTATGGTGTGAGGCAGTAATGATCATGGTACTCCTGACACCATGCAGGTGAAGACTGGTCAGACAAGCCCATTTTCCCCAAGGCAAGTGAGCCAAGTTGAGAATGCACCCCAAGCTGGCTCCTATGTCAGGACGTTTCCTGCTAACATTTCTGGAATCCTCAAAGGCAGCAGAAAAGAGACCTGGCACATGACACTGGGGCAAAAACCACAGCTGTGCAGTGTCCCTATGTCTCCTTTTACTTCCAATCCTGTCCCTTAACTGTTTTCCTTTCTGTCTCTTTATTGAGGTGGTCCCAGACCCCCAGTCACACTGGGTCTCAGTTTTCAGGGTCTGCAGCAGTAGCCACAGCTTCTCACACAGTGACTGAAGGTCAAAGGTTAGGCACAATGTCTTACTTAAGTCAGGTCTTCTAACTTTGCATGGCTATGAAGGGGCATGCAATTCCTATTTACAGGGAGAAACTGAGGATCCAAGGAGACAAGGATTTCACCAAGGTCAGGCAGAGGGCTTAGATTATGACTGTACCCAACTCTGGTGCTTTCCTCAAGAATAGAACATCTCCCAATGGTAGACTGACCAAGGAAGTTACAGTCAGCTGAGAGATGAGAAGAGAGGGAGGAGTGTGTTGGGGTGCATGGGGTCATTGGGCCAGGAGGAGAAGAAGCAACTTATGTAGAAGAGCATAGTCTGGAAGGGTGAGTGCCATTGGCAGCTTGTGAGGGAAGGGAGAGGCTGTTCCCAGTAGAGGCCCAGCTTGGGCAGAGTTTGGTGTTTGGCTTAGAGCTTTCATTCACTTACACATGGACTCATTCATTCATTAATCCATTTAACAAAATTTTTGAGATGGGCACTGGTGGTTCATGGCTGTAATCCAAACTACTCTGGATGCTGAGATCTGAGGATCATCTGGGCAGGAAAGGCTGTGAGACTCTTATCTCCAATTAACATCCAGAAAAACAGACGTGGCGCTGTGGTCCAAGAGGTAGGTAGAGCACTTGACTTGAGCTGAAGAGCTCAGGGACAGTGTCCAGTCCCAGAGTTCAAGTGCCACGACTGACAAAAACAAACAAAAGAAAAAAAACCTTTTGAAGTGTGTGTAACCCTGGCTACTCAGGAGGCTGAGAATTTCAGTTTGAAGCTAGCCTAGACAAGAAAGTCCATGAGACTTTTGTCTCCAATAATCACCAAAAAAGCTGGAAGTAGAGCTGTGGTTCAAGTGGTAGACCACTATTTTTGAGCAAAGAAAAAAATATCAGTTACAGTACCCAGGCCCTGAGTGTTCAAACTCCAGAAATAGTGTAGAAAACCCAACCAAAACAACCTCCACCCCAAACTTTTAGAAGTGCCTGTTTAGTTAACTTATGAGATACAAAACTTCTGACTGGACAGAGATCAAATAGTCATCAGATGGAAAGTTGAATCCCAGGTATCCAAATTGATAAAACAACTGGTCACCTGGAAACAATACATACACAGCAGAGATGCTGGCTTCAAGGGTCAGCCAGCCAGGGCTCCTCCCAGAGGAAATATGTAGGCTAGAGAAAGACTTGCTGAGGGCAGAACATATCCAATCTAACATCATCAGCTGGGGTCTGGCCTGATCAGATAACCATAATGCTTGGCTTACAGATGGTTCATCTTCTAAGTCCCAAGGAAAGATGAGATAAACAGCAGAAGCCCTGGGGCTGGGAATGTGGTTTAGTGGGAGAGTGCTTGGCTAGCACGCATGAAGCCCTGGGTTCTATTCCTCAGCACCACATACACAGAAAAAAGCCGGAAGTGGCACTGTGGCTCAAGTGGCAGAGTGCTAGCCTTGAGCAAAAAGAAGGCAGCGACAGTGCCCAGGCCCTGAGTTCAAGCCCCAAGGCTGGGGGAAAAAAAAGAAAAAACAAGAAGGCCCCAATCCTATTCCCCCACACCTCATCCCCAACCCGGCCTACATGATCTTCATTGAAAGCACTGTACTTTATTATCTGCATAACATGCAGAACTCATTGCAGTGGGAATCTCAGTCAGACAACCCATAATTGAAAAACAGGCAAAAGATTGTATGTTTATAGTCTTAGGGATAGCTTCAAATGGCATAGTACTGTGGTCACACTGATGAACACAAAATAATTACACAATAAACAGCAAAGGCCCATGATCACACCATTATTGGAAAGAATTACAAGAACTCTCACAGAAAATTGGCGTAAGGGTCCCACAGATACCAGTACATCAGAAGGCTAATTAATAAACAAAACAAATGTTAAAACAACGTCGATGTACTAGCATGAAACACAAGAGTAGAGAACAAAATTCACAAAATTGAGGACACAAAACATTTATAGGCATGTACTTCCACCTGTAACACTCACGAAGGGAGAGGATGACATATGGGAAGCCAAGGTGCCAAGTGTTAGAAAGGAAAGAGGAGATAATATAGAAAAATTCACAAGGTAAGAAAAAAATCCACAGGAGTTTTTTTATTCGAGGCAACCAATCAGTTTATAAAATACAATGCATCTTGATTAATGTCATCCCATGTATCATTCTCTTGCATTACTAGAACCACCTATACCTTCAAGTTTTGTGGTTACATTTTTACACATGTAAATAGAATATGATGACTAAATTTTTCTTTCAATCCTTCCTTTTTCCATTTGTCTTCCCATCCATCTCCCTGACCACCTCACCTCACATGAAAAACATTTTAGCTTCTTGGTATTCATTCAACTGTTAGTTGTTCAAAGGAATGACTCCGTTGGAAAACTTTGGAGTATACCATTCTTTAGTAAGTGTGTGTGTGTGTATACATACATATACATATATATATATTTGATCTGTGTATTTTTCATGTACGTTTATAATTTAGACTTAACCTCTACATATGAGGAAAACCATGTACCATTTGTTTCTCTGAGCCTGACTTACTTCCCTTAATGTAATGTTTTCCAGATCCAAATGATAAGATATTATTCTTTCTGATACATGAGTAAAATTCTAAATATAACACACATAAATAATATACATTGCATATTGATCTTACTATATCACATTTTTGATCCACTTATCCATTGTAGGGCCTCTGGGCTGTTTCCTATCTTGACTATGGTGAACAATACAGCAATGAACATGGGTGTGTGTGTCTTTATTGTATCCTGTGATTTGAAATATTCTAGATAAAATGCCCACGAGTAGTATTGCTGGATCATGGAGTAGTTGTTGTTGTTTTTTTGTCAGTCCTGGGGCTTGAACTCAGGGCCTGGGCAGTGTCTCTGAGCTTCTTTTGCTCAAGGCTAGCACTCTATCACTTGAGCCACAACACCACTTCCAGCCTTTTCTGTTTATGTGGTACTGAGGGCTTCATGCATGCCTGGCAAGCACTCTACCACTAAGCCACATTCCCTTAGAGTAAGGATATCTATGTGTTGTTTTTTGAGGAATCTTTAAACTGCCTTCCATAGTGGCTACCCTAGTTTACATTCCTATCAGCAGTGTAATACCAATTTTGGGTATGTGGAATATATTTCTGCCAGTTAAGGGCATATGGAAGATGTTGCCTCCAGGTTTGGTCATGTGCAAGATATGTCCTACAGTTTTGCTGATGCAGATTATGTCTCCTCCAGTTTTGATCATACGTAAGGTGTCACCTCAAATTTTGGGCACATGAAGTTACCTTCTCCTGTTTGGATCATGTGGAATATTTCTCCCAGCTTTGCACATGCGAAAGATGTTTCTTCCAGTTTTTGACATGTGATCTTCTCCAGTTTTGGGCATGTGGATGAAGTCTCATTCAGTGTGGGTGCATGGAATGCAATACCTTCAGCTTTTGGTCTAGGGAATATATCTCCTCCAGTGTTTGGCATGTGGGATATATGTATCCTCCACTTTTCAGCATGTGGAATATATGTCTTCCAATTTTGGATGTGCAGAATATGTCTCCTCCAGTTTTGGTTGTGTTTAAGATGTCTCCTCTAATTTTGGGCACATGAAGATGTCTTCTTCCGTTTTGGGCATGTGAGTATGTGTCAATTTTTGGCATTTGGAATATGTCTGCTCCAATGTGGGTGGAACATGCCTATTCCAGTTGTGAATATGGAATAAATGTCCTCCAATTTGGGGCATGTGCAAGATGTCTCCTCCAGTTTGGGGAATGTGGAGGATGTCTCCTCTAATTTGTGTATGTGGAATATGTCCCTTCTGGTTTTAAGAGTATAGGATATGTTTCTTCCATTTTTCTGCATGTGGAAGGTACCTCTGTTGTTTTTGGAAATTGGAATATGTCTCATCCACTTGTGTGCATGTGGAAGATGTTTCCTCCAGGTCGGGTATGTAGAATATATCTCTTGCTGCTTTCGGCGTGTGGAATACTATATCTTCTCCAGTTTTGTCTCTGTGGAATATATCTCTTCTAGTTTATGGAACATGGCTATGTCTGTTCCAATTTGGGCATGTGTAATATGTCTCCATCCGTTTTGGGCAAGTGGAAGATGTCGCCTGCAGCATTTGGTATGTGGAATAAGTCTCCTCTACTTTGGGACATGTTGAATATGTGTTAACAAATTTTGAGCATGTAAAATATGTCTCCTCCAGTTTTGGATATGTGGAATATGTCTCCTCTAGGTTTCTGCATGTAGAGTACGTTTCCTCTTGTGGGCATGTGGAATAAGTTTCCTAAGCTTTGGGGCATGTGGAAGATATTTCCTGCAGGGTTGTCATTGTGGAAGATATATACTCCTATTTTGAGCCTATGGAACATGTTTCCTCCAGTTTTGGGATATGGAAGATGTCTCTTGCACTTTCCAGCATGTGGAATCTGTGTCTTCCATTTTGAAGCATGTAGAAGATGTATTCTCCTGTTTTTAGCATGTGTAAGATTTCTCCTCCAGGTTTGTACATGTGGAATATGTGTCTTCCAGTATTCATCATGTGCAGTACTACTACTCCATTTTTGTACTTGTGGATTATGTGTCCTCCAATTTTTGGCATAGGAAACACAAATCCTCCAGTTTGAGGTCTGGGGAATGTGCCTCCTCCTACTTGGGTCATGTGCAATATGTTCTCCAGTGTTGCCCATGTGAAAGAAGCCTCCTCCAATTTAGGGCACATGGAAGATGTCTCTGTCAAGTTTGTCCATGTGGAATATGTCTCCTCCAGTTTTTGGCATAGAAAATATGTCCTCCAATTTTGGGTGTGTGGAAGATGTCTCCTCCAGTTTAGGTTACGTGGAGTATTTCCCTTGCATTTTTTCAGCATTTGGAATTTGTGTCAGTTATTGGCATGTGGAATATGTCTCCTAATTTAGGGCATGTGAAATATCTCCACCAATTTTAGTTATTTGTAAGATGTATCCTTGAATTTTGGGCACATGGTTGATGTCTGCTCCTTTGGGTGTGTGGAATATGTCCTTCTCAGTTTTTGGCATTTGGAATATGTCCCTTCCAACGTTGTGCTTGTGGAATACTTCTCTTCTAGTTGTGGGTATGTGGAATAAATTTCTAATTTGGGGTATATGGAAGATGTCCCCTCCAGTTTTGGGAATGCAGAAGATGTCTCTTCTAGCTTTGTGCCTGTCGAATATGTCTCTTCCAGTTTTATGGATATAGAATATTTATTTTCCATTTTGGGCATGTGGAATGTGTCTCCTCCAGTTCTGACCATGTGAAAGTTGTCTCCTCAATATCTGTGCATGTGGAATATATCTCCTCCAGTTTTGGAAATATAGCATCTCTCTCTTCCAGGTTTGTGCATGTGGAATACGTTTCTTTCAGTTTTCTGCATATGGAATGGATCTTCTCCAATATTGTGCAGGTGGAATGTGTCTCCTTCTGTTTATGGCATGTAGAAAATGCCTGATCCATTTGTGTTAATGTGAAATATATTTCCTCCAGTTTTGGACACTGGAATATGTCTTCTGCAAGTTTGTGCTGGTGGAAAATGTCTCTTCCAGTTTGCCCATGTGGAAGATATCTTCTCAATAGTTGTGCATATGGAATGTATCTCCTCCAGTTTTGTAAACAGGGGATATGTGTCTTCCAGTTTTGTGCATGTGGAATATATGTATCGTGCAGTTTGGAAAATGCCTGCTCTATGTTTGTTTGTGTGGAATATATTTCCTCCAATTTTGGGCATGTGGAATATGTTTCCTCCATTTTTGTGCACAGAGGAGATCTCTTTTCCATTTTTTGCATGTGGAAGATGTCTCCTCCAGTTTTGAGAATGTGGAATTAATCTATTTTTATTTTTGGCATGTGAAATATGTCTTCAATATTGGGTGTGTTGAAAATACCTGCTCTTTTTTTTGCATGTGGAATATAGTTCGTCTTGTTTTCAACATATGGAAGATTTGTCTTCCATATGTGGGCATTTAGAATATTTATCTTCTAGTTTTTGTTATGGGAAATATATCTCCTCCCATATTGGGCTGTGTGGAATACATCCTCTCCAATTTGGGCATGTGGAAGGTGTCTTATCCAGCTTTGAACATGTGGAATATATCTTCCAGATTTCAGTATATGGAATATATGTGCTTCCGGTTTGGGCCTATGGAATATGTCTCTTCCACTTTTGGGCATGTGGGATCTGTCTCCTTCTGTTTCAGGCATGTGAATATGTTTCCTCCTGTTTAGGAAATGTGGAATATGTCTCCCATTTTGGGCATGTGGAATACATCTTTTCCTGTTTGGGGCCAGTGGACATTTTCTCCCTCTTGTTTTGGTTATGCCAAAGCTGTCTCCTCCAGTTTGTGCATGTCAAAGTTGTCACCTCCAGGTTTTGATATACGGAAGATATTGCCTCCAGTTTTGGGCATGTGGAAAATTTCTCCTCCAGCATTGTGTATATGCAGTATGTCTCTTCCAGTCATGGGCATGTGGAAGATATATCCTCCAGTTTCCAGCTTGTGGAAGATGTCTCCTCTGGTTTTCAGTTTGTGGAACATATATCCTCCAGTTGGGGGCATGCAGAATATGTTTCCTCCACTTCTGGACATCCCTATAGCCAACGTTTGCAATGCTCCTCAGCATGGAATGTGACTACTCCATCTCTAAATGACATGCAGCCACAAGTGCTGTCTTAGGAAAGTTCTATTTTTCAACTGCACAATGCCTGCTATATATCCCCTCCAATCCACTTGAGAATGGAGATTCACCCAGCTCGTGTCATCAGGAAAATTGGATAATTCAGTTTTCCTCAACAGAAAATGTCTCTTGTATTCCTCAGCCCGGAGTATGTGTACTCTAGGTAAACACACAATGCAATGTTTTTCCCCAGCATTCCTTCACGTGGTATGTGTTCATCCACCTCTCCTCAATATGGAATGTCTTTCCCCATCATTTTTCAACTGAAAGTATCTCCTCCAGTTTTGAGCAAGAGCAATGTTTTCAGAACGTGGAATATATCTCCTCCAATTTTGTATATGTGGAATACATCTTTTCTAGTTTTGTGCTGTAGAAGATGTCTCCTCCAGTTTACAGCACGTGGAATATATCTCCTTCAATTTGGGACATGTGGAGTGTATCTTTTCCAGTTTTGTGCTGTGGAATATATCTCCTCAAGTTTGGGGCAAGTTTAATAGGTCTCTATGTTTGGGCCCAGGTCTCCTCATCCATTGTCCTGAGCATAAAAGGTGTGTGCTACAGGTCACTCAGCAGAATGGGCCTCCTCGAGCCTTACTCACATGGAATATCTATGCTTCAGTGCCTCTCTGCATAGAATATGTCTACTCTACTTCACAGTGTACTCCAGCACTTGTTAAGGTGGAATCCATTTATCGCAGTAGCCATGACGATTGGAAAAATGTAAAGGCCAGGTCTCAACAGACTGAATGCCATCTCCGTTTGCTCACTACAGCAAGGAATAGATCCAGTCTAATTTTTCTCAGCAAGGAATGTATTTGTCCTGCTCTCTAGAGCATGAAGAGGATGTGTCCCAAGTCTTGCCAGCCTTGCAAACATGGATTCCAGCTCTCTACCGAAGTTGGTTATTCTCTTGAGGATTCTTTAACTTCCACTATGCTCAGTATGGGATATATGTGCTCCTGTTCTCCTTGGCATGGAATGTATCTATTCCAACTCTCCATGAGAATGTAAGCATTTATTCATGATAAGCAATTGTTAGCATGAAACTATCTCCTTCCTGTATCCTCATTGCTCATAGCAGAAAATGACCTCTTCAGTTTTTCTCCTGCATGGAATCCGTGTACTTCAGTTCATTCCTCATGTTCTATGTCTACCTCATGTCTCTACAGGAAGAAGTGAAGCTATTATCACTGTCAGTAGCATGGAACGTGGCAAGTGAAGCTCTACTCACAAGGTAAGTATCATAACAAGTTTTCCTTTTGGTGGAAGCTGTCTACTCCAGCTGTGCTGAGAATGGAATATTTGTAATGTAGCCCACCTCAGGTAGGTAATTACTAACTCAGTTCTCTTCAGCATGTTGACATGTGTATATATAGCACAGAATGTTTCTGCGCTAATCCTCTTCAACATATAGACTGTGACTCTGATGCATCCTTAAGTTGGAGTGTGTCTACTCCATTCTACTTCATCAAAAGAGGCTCATGATGAAGTTGAGGCTCTTAGCATCGCAGGTGATGAAAGCAGCTCTTGTTGGCATGGTAAGTGTCAACACTGGCATTCTCAGGCATGGAATCTGGCAAGTATAGTGCTCTTTGGCATGGAGTACATCTACCTCAGCTCTGCTCAGCATGGGATCTGTGGACTGCAGTTCTACTCAGGATGAGTGTGTCTCTTTCATGAAATGTGTATACAGCAGTCCATGGCCTCATGGAACCCATATTCCCATCTATGAAGGATCTTTACAACATGGAATATGGATGATCTTTCTCTTCTCAGTGGAAATGTATCCGCAGAGCTCACTCAGGTATCATTTCCAGTATATAAAGAATAAAGACATGTTGTGCAGTCACTTCAGAATGGAGTGAGACTCGAGCAGCTCTCCCCAGCTTGGAATGCATGTATTTTAGCTCTGCATCACAGAATGTACCTACTGTTGCTTTGCTCAGCAGGGAATATGTGTTCTCTAGTTCTTCTCAACATGGAATGTGTCTCCTCCTTCTCTTTTCCTCAAGAAATTTGTGTCCTCCAAGTCATCTAATCATGGAATGCCTTTCTACTAGCTCTGTTTAGCATGGAATCTATGTATTCCAACTTTGCTAAGCTAGGTAGGCATCTATTCCAGGACTATGAGGAATCGGTCATGTTTTGTTCTTTTCAGTATGGAATACATGTGCTCTTGCCTTGTCATCCTCCTCCGTTCCTGCTTCTGTTTCCATGGAGGTCTTTCATTCTAGCTCTCCTAGGTGTAAAGTTAGGCAGGTGACAAACATCTCCTAGTTCATCTTAGGATGCAGTAAATGCCAGCAACTCTACAATGCATAGAGTTCTTTGACAGCATCCTGTCACGTTGGGGGCACCTCTGGTCATGTTATATAACAGCATATGCAAAATTTGAGGGCACAACAAAGTAGAATGTTCCTGCTGCAGCTTTCCTGGAGACCTGATGTTTTGCTGAAGGCACTTCAACATGGGATTCTGCTCCTCTAGTTTGCCTCAGTGTGCATTGTATCTGGCTTACTGTCCTCTGGCTGGACTATGTCTAGCTTGGTTCTTGCCAGGCTGAAATGCATCTTTTCAGTTCTCCTTGAGGTGGATGGCTTGGAGCTGCAGTTCTTATTCCAGGTCTCCAGAGGAAGGACAGTGTCAGCTGCATCCTTTACATCAAGGAATCAATCTCCTGGTGCTCACTCACTTCAGGAAGAATTAATTTACTCTAAATGTCCTTGTCATGGAATACAGCTCCTTCTGCTCTTCAGAGAATGGGATAAATATGCACCAATTCTACTCAGCATTGAAACCATTTTCTCCAGCTCTTTTCAGGAGTGCTAACTCCACATTTCCCTATCATGGAATTATTGTGCACCCTGCTCAGCATGGAATATAACAGTGTTCTGTCTGTCCTGGAATCCAAGTATCTGAATTTGGTAAGTGTCATCTTTGGGTCTATTTAGCATGGATTTCTTTCCTTTCTCTTTCCTCATTTCCAAATCCACCTTTCCCAAATTTCCACACAAGGGAATCAATGCCTTGCATCTCCACATGACAGAATTGGTCTCCAAAAATTCCTTCAGTATGGGATATGTTGATGCCATATCCAATCAGCATAAAAAATGTCAATGCTTCCAGACACCAGTGGCTCATGCCTTTAATCCTAGCTACTCAAGTGGCTGAGATCTGAGCATTATAGTTCAAAGGCAGCCCGGGCAGGAAAGTCTGTGAGACTCTTACCTCCAATTAGCCAGCAGAACCTGAAGTGGTGCTGCAGCTCAAGTGGTAGAGGTGAAGTGATCAGGGACAGCACCCAAGTCCAGAGGTCAAGCCTCATGACTGAACCCCCCGCCCAAAAAAAAAAAAGTGTATGTCAATGCCGGTTATCCTCAGCCTGACATCTATTTATTCCATCTTTCTTAAGTAATATCAATTTCCTCTCCAGCAATGTGCTTAATACACTTGAAATGTGTTACTGAATATTTCTGTGTTCTTTCTCTTCAGGAAGGAATGAACTCATTCCAGCTCTCCTCAGCATGATTACTTCGACTCTGGGTCTTAGGATGACGTGCATTTCAAGCAACTCTCCTCAACAAGGTAAGTTTCAATGTTAGTATGCTTTATCATGCAGTCTTGTTAATACATTTATCATTGTCCTGAAGGTCTCCTCAACATGAGATCTGTCTACCTCTGTTTTACTAAGCTTGGTTAAGCAGGTTTCTATTCACTGAAGTGACCACTAGGCTCTTCAGTGGCCTAGATCCTGCACTCTTCCTCATAGAATGTGGTCTACTCAAGTACCCATAATGTGGAATATGTCTCTAGCTTTATCCTCAGAGAATTGTCTGCTTTAGCACCCTGCTGCATGGCATGTGGATTTCATACTTTGAGTTGGCTTGGAATGCATTTCCTCCAGTCACATTTCTTAGGAAGATAGTGTCCTGTGCAACTGTTTTCATCAAGAAATACACCTACTCTAGGTTTATGCCTAGGTGGGGTCTCAGTCCTCCGAGTGTGAGCCTGGCATGTTAAAGGTACTTCTCCTCGGCAAGATCCGTGTCAATTCCAGTTTTTGTCAGCATGGAGTCTGACTAGTTCAGTGCTCCATGTCGTGGAATTTGTCTACTGCAGCTCAGATCAAAACCAACACAAAATGGAATGTGTCTTCTGCAAATCTTGTCATCATGGAATCAATCACCCATTTACCACAGGTCTTGTCAGCTTGGGATATCCCTTATGATTTCTTTATAATAATGAAATGCATGTAATCCAGCCATAGGTGCTGTTTTATAAAAGGTCTGCTTTACAGCTGTGCAATACCTGGAATGTATCTCTCCAACCCACTTGATAATCAAATAAGACTCACCCAGATCTTGTCTTTTTGGAAATTGTATAATTGAATTCTCTTCAGCAGAGAATACCTCTTGTTCCAGCATTCATGAGTCTGGAGTATTTTCTCCATATCAGCACACAATGCAGTGTGTTTCTCCAGCTTCCCTCCACATGGAATGTGTTCATCTACCTCTCTTCAGTGTAGAATGTCTGTCCTCATTTCAACCTAAACTATGTCTCCACCAGTTTTGGTCATGTGGAATATATCTCCTCGAGTTTTGGACATGAAGAATATGTCCACCCAATTTTGGAACTGTGGAATATGTCTATTCAATGTTAGGTCCGCATCTTCCCAGCAAAGAATATGCCTCCTCCATTGTCATGAACATGAAAAGTGATGGCTGTAGGTCTTCTACAAGAGTGGGGATTCTCCAGCCTTTCTCACGTGGAATCTTGTCTGTTCCAGCCTTTCTAAGCATGGAATGTGTCTACTCCAGTGAACTGTCTATACTGTTTCTCCTCCAGCACTTCTCAAGAGGGTGTCCATTTTTCCCAGTCAGAAAAATATGGCTATGCGTGCACAGACAGTAGGACATCTCCTTTTGCTCACTCCAAGAGGGAATAGATCCATTCGAATTTTTCTTAGCTTTGAATGTCTCTATCACTGCTCTTGAGAACCTGAAGTGGACCTGTTCTAAGTCTCCTCAGCCTGGCAATCAAGGATTCCAGCTCTCTGTAGGAATGTGATGTTGCCTTGAGGATTCTTTGTCATCTGCTCCCACTTCCTCAGCATGGAATATGTGTGCTTCTGTTCTCCTGGGCATGGAATGCATCAATTTCAGCTCTTCTCAGTCAGGTAAGCTTTTATTTGGGGCAAGCATTTCTTAGCATGGAACCATCTCCATTCTGTATTCACATGCAAGACTGAATCTTTTCCCTCTTTGCTAAGACCATAAAATTCATCACTTCAGTCTGTTTGCTAGGTGGAATCAATGTATTTGCGTTCATTCCTCACAGTCCATGTTTACCTATCTCTTTGCAGGATGGAATAAAGCTATTGTTGCTGTTTCCAGCATGGAAAAATTCAAGTGCAGCTCGGCTCAAACGGTAAGTATCACCTGCTGTCCTTGTTGTGGAATGTGTTTATCCGAGCTGTGTACCTAATGGAAGATATCTAATGCAGCCCTCCTCAGATAATTTCTTTTCCTTATTTTTAAAATTTTGTTGACAAGGTGTTGTGCACAGGGGATACAGTTACATAATAAGGCAGTGAGTACATTTCTTGTGATATCTTACACCTTTGTTTTTCTTTCCCTTCCCTAGATCATGGAGGCACAAATACAATGCCCAGTGTACCAAAATCATATACAGTAACCATGTAGCTTACGCCAAAGAAATTCACCTAGATCTTTAAATGTAAGGTTAACAATAGAATCCTCCTGTGTCCTGATCTTAGAGTTGTTTTTGCTTATACATAATGTAAGGTGGCTGAACCAAACCTGTGGAAATACCATTTGAAAAGAAGAATTTGTTTTGTAGACTTGGTCCCTACTGTCTCCCCTCCCGCCACCCTGACAGACATATATCAAGGAGACCATGCCCCTTTGTTCTCTGTGTGCTAGGCTTGTCTCACTCAACATTATTCATTCAAGTTCTGACCATTTCCCTGCAAATACCAATATTTTATCACTTCTAATCACTATGTAGTAATTCATTGTGTATAGGTACCACCTCTTTATTTATTTATTTATTTATTTTTTTGCCAAGTCCTGGGCCTTGGACTCAGGGCCTGAGCATTGTCTCTGGCTTCTTTTAGCTCAAGGTAGCACTCTGCCACTTGTGCCATAGCGCCACTTCTGGACGTTTTCTATATATGTGGTGCTGGGAAATTGAACCCATGTATATGAGGCAAGAACTCTTGCCACTAGGCCATATTCCCAGCCCAGGTACCATAGTTTTGTATCCATTCTTCTGTAGTGGGGCATCACAATCTTCAGGTAATTTCTAATTCAACACTCAGCATGGAATCCATTTCAAATATGTGTCTTTATACCATAGAATGTGTCTAGTACAGTCTCTCTGGAGAGACATAGAATGTGTCTCTAAATTCTCTTTACAATGGAACGATGGAATGGTCTTTGCAACATGGCATGAGCCCAATCCATGTCTCCTCCCCTTGGAATGCATATTGTCGAACTCATTTCATTGAACAACACATCTTCTCAGATGTCTTGAGTATGGAGTTCACCTATCCCGTCTCTCCTCAGCACAGATAATGTCTCCACTTGTTTTTATGAAGGGCATACTATTCCATCTCTGCTCAGCATGGAGTGTACCTCCTCAGTTTCTCCTCAGCATGAAACTTGTGTAAATCAGCTGTCCTCCTCACAGTCAGTTTCTTGTGCATCAGTGTGCAGCTTGGAATCTGTCTGTTGCTTGTCCTTTCAGCTTGGGACACACCACCTCCAGCTTTCTTCATCAGGAGCCTCTGGATGAAGGTAAATCTCTCAGCAACGCAAGTGATGAAATCAGCCCGTCAGCAAGGTAAGTGTCAACACTTGCATTCTCCAGCTTGGAATCTCGTGAGTATAGTGCTCCTTGGCATGGAGTACATCTACCTCAGCTCTCCATAGATTGGAATCTATGAACTTCAGTTCTACTCAGGATGAGTGTGCCTCTTTCACAAAATGTATATGTAGGACTCCATGTCCTCATGGATCCTATCTTCTCATCTATGATGGTTTTCATCTGAATGAAACATGTCTACTCCTGCTCTTCTCAGCATGAAATGAATCCGCAGAGCTCACTGAGGTATCATTTCCAGTATATGAAGAAACAGTATCTGTGCAGTCCACTTCAGAATGGAGTGAGACTCCAGTGGCTCTCCTCAGCAAGAAATGCATGTATGCTAGCTCTCTGTATCAGGGAATGTGTCTACTGCTGCTTTCCTCAGTGTGCAATGTTTCTCCAGTTCTCAACATGGAATGTGTCTCCAGCAGCTCTCTTGCTTATGAAGTGTTTGTTCTCCAAGTCTTCTCATCATGGGATGGTTTTCTACCAGGTCTGTTTAGCATGAGATCTACTCCAGCTCTGCTAAACAAAGTACATGTATAGTCAAACTCTAGTCCAGCACTATGAGAAATTGAACATCTCTGCTCTTCTCAGTACGGAATATACCTGTTCCATCCTTGTCAATCTCTGTTCCTGCTTTTCACCATGAAAATCTTTGATTCCAGCTCTCCTAGGTGTAATGCTTGGCATGTGATTTACCTCTCTTCGTTTTCATTAGGAGGCAATGAATGTCAGGAGCACTGTGATGAATAGAATTCTTTCATAGGATCCTATCATGGAATAGGTCTCCTCCTGGTATATTATGCGATTGCATATGCATTTGAGGGCACAACAAAATGGAATGTTTCTAATGCAGCTTTCCTGAAGACTTGATCCTTTACTTCTGGATATTTGACATGGGATGTGTTTACTCTAATTTGCCTCAATGTGGATATAACTCCTTTTACTCTCCTCAAGGAGGGAGTATGTGTTTTCTGATTCTTGTCAGGCTGAAATGCATCTCTTCCAGTTTTCCTTGGGGTGGAAGAAATGGAGATGCAGGTATTACTGCAGATCTCCAGTGGAAAGCCAACATCAACTATGGCCTGTACAGCCTGGAATCAATCTCTTGTTGCTCACTCACCTCATCTACTCTTAGTGACCTTATTATGGAATGCAACTCCCCCTACACTTCAAGGAGTGGGATGAATAGCTCCAGTTCTGCTCAGCATTGAAACCATCTTCTACCAGCTCCTTTCAGGAAGCTGGGCACTCCAGGTTTCTCTGTCTTGGAATCATATTGCATCGTGCTCACCATGGAATATACTACTGATCTTTCTGTCCTGGAATCCCAACTATCTGAACGCTACTAAGGTATGTGTCAACCTGGGGTCTCTTTAAAATAGAATTCTCTCTCCTTCCTCTTATTTCAAAATGTATATTTTCCATCTTCTCAGAATGATATGAATAGCTTGTATCTCTTCTCGTGGTGAAACTGATCTCCACAAAAACATTCAGAATATTTGGACACCATCTCTTTTCAGCATGGAATATTTGAATTCTAGTTCTCAACATGGATTTCATTGGTTCCAACTCTCTTAAGTAAGGTAAATAGTCACTTCAGTATTGTGTTTAGTACATGTGAAATGTGTTTACTACCTTATTTTTGTTTTGAAATCCATCATTATTGTAGCATCTTTCAATAGGGGTGGAGTCAGCACCAGTTCTCTTCATCAAGGAATACACCTATTCCAGTTCTCCTCAGCATGCATCCTTCTACTACTCATTATCTCAGCATGGTATGTGTTTAAAGCAGCTCTCATCAGCAAGGTAAGTGTCAATGCAAGCATTCTTTAGCATGCAGTCTTGCTGCTAGCATACTGGTCTTTGTCGTGGACTGTTTCTACTGTGGGTCTCCTCAGCATGAGATCTGTTTACCTCCTTTCTGCTCAGCATGACTGAGCAGTTTTCTGTCCAGTCAAGGGACCCCTAGGCCATTCAGGAGGCCAGATCCTGCATTCTTCCTCAAAGAACATGATCTCAGGCAAACTGCACATGGTATGTGTCTGTAGCTTTCATCTCCAGAAAGGTAAGCATATGTTTTAATGCAATTCAGCACAGCATGTTATTTTCATCTTTGAACGTGTCCTGGAACACATTTAACTCCAGCCATATTTCTCAGGAAGAATTGTATCCAAAAAAATGCACTTACTCTATGTATGCTAGCCGGGATTCCTGTCCACAACATGTCAGCCTCACAAGTTATAAAGGCAGTTCTCCTTGGCAAGGTACGCATCAACTCCAGTTTTTGTCAGCATGGAGTCTGGCTAGCTCAGTGCTCCTTGTCATGGAATACCTCTACTGTAGCTCTGATCAAGCCCATTACAGTGGCCAAGCCCAGTACAGAATGGAATGTGGCTTCTCTGACTCTTTCCCTCATGGAATCTATCACCCATTTACTGCGGGTTATATCAGCATGAAATTAACAGATTCAGAATATGCAATTTTTGGTTTCCATCTGTACAAAACATGGAATGCAAGTCTGCTCATTTTTTTGTAAAAGTAATGAGAATGGACCAGCTCTCTTTCTCTGGGAATATGTATAGATGCATTCTCTACCCTAGAATGTTTCTCTTCCAGTTCTTCTGAGCATTAATGGCATTTCCCATGGTTATCTTTAGCATAAAATACATGTGTATGAGCAGGGAATATGTTTGTTCAGTTCCCTGCCTTGGGAAATTGGCTCCTTCAGTTCTTCTCAAGCATTAAGGCTGTTCTTGGCACAGGAACCATCAACTCCAGCTCTGGTAAGCAAGGCAGTTCTCAACTCCAGGATTTTCCTGCATGGAGTATGGGCTTCTGTATTTCTTTCATGGAATGGATCAGCTCCAGTTCTCCTCAGTAAGCTATCCCAGCAGCCTTTTGCATGGATTCTTGGCCACCACAGTTCTCCCTCTCTTGGAATGTACAGAATTAGGATCTGTCTCCTTAGAGATGTCCTTAAAGCACCTTTTGTCAGCAAGATAAGATTCAAGTGTGGCTTTCTTGAGTAGACAGCTGGCTAGTAAAACATTACTTGCTTAGAATACATCGGCTTAGTACAGAATGCATATTATTTAGCCCATGCCTGCATGGAAGCTGTCTATTCATACTCTTAACGTCTTGGAATCGCTGTAGTCATACTTTACAAAGTTCCTCAGCATGAAATGTGATTTGTTCCATCTCTACTATACATGAATTACAGCCATGGATGTTACCTTAGAAAAGATTGGCTTTCCAACTGTACAATTCCTGCGATGTATCTCCTCCAATTCACTTGAGAGTGGAGTGAGATTTACACTGCTCTTTTCATCAGGGAAATTGTATACTTGGATTCTCCTCAGCAAACAATGGCTCTTGTTCCAGCATCCCTCAGTCTGGAGCATGGAAACTCCAGATAACCACAACCTGCGATGTGTTTCTCCAGCTCTGCTCCACATGGAGTGTGTTCATCCACCACTACTCAATGTGGAAATGCCTCTCTTCAGCTTTTCTCAGCCCAGAATGTGAATGTGCCTCCTCCAGTTTTGAGCAAGAGAAAAATGTCTTATCCTCTTTTAGTCATGTAGAATATGTCTGCCAGTTTGGGGGAGTTAGAATGTGTCTATCACCTCCAGTTTGGGGCATGTGCAATATGTCTCCTCCAAGTGTGGGCCCAGTTTTCTTCAGCATAATTGTGAGCATGAAAGTGGTATTTTGCAACTCAGCCTCCTCGAATCTTCCTCAGGTGGAATCTATATGCTTCAGTGCCTTTCTGCACCGAATGTGTCTACTCCAGTTCCCAGTCTAAAATAGCTCTTCCCGCACATCTAAAGTTTGAATCCCAGTTTCCCTGAGGATGGAAAATGTCAAGGCCAGATTTCTACAGACTGAAGGACACCTCCTTTTATTCACTCCAGCAAGGAAGAAATACACTCTAATTTTCTCAACAAGGAATGTATTTGTCATTGCTCTCTAGAGCATGAAGAGGATGTGTCCCAAGTCTCCCGAGGGTTATTGTCATGGATTCCAGCCCTCTGCAGCAAGCTGAATATTCCCTTGAGGATTCCTTATCATGGAATCATCTCCCACTATCTGCAGCATGGGATACACGTGCTCCCATTCTTCTTGGCATGGAATGCATCTATTCCAACTCCCACAAGATGGCAAGCATTTCTTTCGGGTAAGTTTTTTTCGTCATGAAACCATCTCCTTCCTGGATCTTCGGGCAGTATTGAATCTTTTCCCTCATGGCTCATAGCATGAAATGAATCTCTTCTGTCTCTCTGCTGCATGGAATCTGTGTGCTTGAATTCATTTTCATGGTTTATGTCTACCTCATGTCTCTGTAGGAAGGAATGAAGCTACAGTTGAACTCAGCATCATGGATTATAGCATGTTCAACTCTCCTCATAAGGTAAGTATCATGTGCAGCTTTCCTTTTTGTTGAAGCTGTCTACTCCAGCTGTGCTGAGAATGGAATATATGTAATGCAGCCCTCTTCAGGTAAGTAATTACTAACTCAGTTCTCCTCAGGATGTTGACATGTTTACTTATAGCATTATAGAATGTGTCTACCCTAGTCCTCTTCAACATATAGACTGTCACTCTCATGTCTCCTTACATTGGAATGTGTCTACTCCAGCACCTTACAACATGTCATGAGATTGCACCATGTCTCATTCACTTGGAACACATATCATCCATCTCCATTCACTGAATAGTTTGCTTACTCCAGCTGCCTTGAGCAAGGAATGCTGCTTCTCCATCTCCTCTCAGCATGCGATGTGTGTCCCTTTCTATTTTCCATGAGGAGTACCTTACTACTTTTTCTTCTTAGCAAAAAGTGCAATTCCACAGATTTTCATCAGCATGAGTTGTGGCTAGAGCAGCTCTCTTCTTCAGTCAGTTTCTGGAATCAGCCTGGAATCTGTATTATAAGTTAGCTCAGCATTGCATGCATCATCTCATCTCTCTGAAGCTGGGGCTCTCAGGATGGCATTGTTAAAAGCAGCTCTTGTGAGCAAGGTAAGTGTCTACTCAACACTCTCCTGCATGTAACTGGGAAGTGTACCACTCTTTGGCATGGAGTGCATCTACCTCAGTTCTCCTCAGCGTGGATTCGATCAACATCAGTTCTACGAAGGACAGGGTGTGCTGGTTCCAGCTCCCATCAGCATGGAGTGCATGCATTCTATACGTCTACATCAGGGAATCTGTCTACTCTGACTTTCTTTATCAGAGAATATGCCTTTTCCAATTCTCCTCCACATGGAATATGTCTCCTCCAGCTCTCTTCCACATGAAATGTATGTCCTCCAACTCTACTCCTCATTGGATGCCTTTCATGTTTAACATGAGATCTACAAATCTACTGTAGCACTGTGGAATCATCCATCTTCTGTTCATCACAGTATGGAGTATATCATTTCTGTCCTTTTCAACCTTGTTCCTATATCACCATGGAAGTCTGATTTCAGCTCTCCTAGGTATATTCCAAGGCATGTGATATACCTCACCTAGTCCTGCTTAGAATGTGGTGAGTTTCAGCATTTCTACAAGGCATAGAAATCTGCAACAACACCCTATCATGGAAGACTTTTCTACTCCTGTTTCACACGAGTCATTTGCATTTGAGGGCACAACAACATAGCATATTTCTGCTGCAGCATCCATGAAGAACTGTATAGCCTGGAATTGATTTCCCTTTGCTCACTCAGCTCAGCAAGAAATGTTTCTACTTTTAAGTGTCCTTACCATGGAATACATCTTCTGTTGCTCTCCAGGGAATGGAATGTATATGTTCCAGTTCTTATCAGCACTTAATCCAGCTCTTTTCAGGGAGGAAATTAGTAGTGCAACTTCCTTTATAATGGAATCATCTCACATGTATTGCAGCTGTCTTTTCCTGGAATCCATTTATGTGAGCTATGCTTACTAATGTAAGTTTCAGCTTGAGGTCTCTTTAGCATGGATTCATCATCTACTGCTTAGCATGGAATGTACTACTGTTCTCTTTATGCTGGAATCCAATTATATCAGCTCTACATGTGTAGGTGAGTATCAAGTTGGGGTCTCCTTAGCATGTGTTCATGTCCTTCCTCATTCCTTATTTCCCAAATACATCTCTTCCATCTTTTCTCAGGATGGAGTCAAGGGCTTGAATCTCTCCCCATGGTGAAACTGGTCTCCATGATGCATCTCTAATCAGCACGGAATATTCATGTCCGCGTCTCATCATCATGATCTCCTTTTATTCCAGGTGTCTTAAACAAGGTAGATGCCCACTCTTGTAATCTGCTTATTACATTTGAACTCTGTTTAATACATGTTTATCATGAAATATACCTCTTTTGGCAGTTGACAGCAAGGAATGTGTCAGCTCCTTTTCTTTTCATCAAGGAAGACACCTATTACAGCTTTCCTCACCATTAGTCTTTCTACTCAGCATCTCAACAGGACATGTGTTTAAAGGAGCTGTTAACAGCAAGGTAAGTATCAATCCCAGAATTCTTTACCTTGTAATCTTGTTAGTGTAGTGCTTGTTGGCCTGGACTACATCCACTGGAGCTCTCCTCTTTTTAATTTTGTGAGGATACTATACCCCAAATTCATTTCCTGTACCCCTAAACCACTCACACAGTCCTGGCACAGAACAGGTATTGATAAACAGGCAAGCACGATCATGTTGCTAAAGTCATGATCACATTGTAAGGAAATTGTATGTTATGTGTTTCATCAGTTTCAGAAAACCATAGCCTGTCCCCATCTACACCAAGACAGATGAGGTATGGGGAGGTTGGCATAAACGGTCATTGTTGCCTCTGTGGCCCATCCTTGACTGAAACTCCATTATGGGGCAGCAGATTCTGTACAAATGCATGGGCAAGTCAGGCTTGTTTAT